>NC_064219.1:7527273-7827273 GCF_023101765.2 Spodoptera frugiperda | reverse complement strand
AAGTATGGTTCTTTCACGTGTATGCGTTTACTATTACTTTCATTCGGTTACATTTTATAATTATTTAAGTTCAACAGTACAGTATAATTGTGTAAATAGACATAAACAAACATCAAACGAGATATTTTTAATTCAATTATTGGACGTCAAAGAATCTTCTTAATTTCTTATTGCTTTTAATTAGGAAGTTTTTGTTCTAACTTAAGTAAAAACTTTTGTGTAACTTAAATATAGTACTTATTATAGATTTTATTATAGCTCCACGACTTTTGTGTTAGGATGAAATCACTAACATCGGAGGGATTTCAACAAAATATTGGGTTCGGACGCAGTGCCCTTGGGCGAGGGATTTTGATATGTTATTTAATATGCCAGTTACATGTTTCCCTATGTCATCTCGTTGTTTTGTCTCAGACTTCTTTATGGATATTGTAGGAGTTTCTTTAATTGATTTTTAACCATATTTTCTTTTTGATAAAGTTGAAAGTCTGTTGTAAGTGTTACAGACTGTCTTCTATCAGAAACTATAGATATTTACTAGTATAATATGTTTTTCAGAGTCAAAGTTAAAAGTCAATGCATTTATTTCAAATAATTCTAAATTAGGCACTTATGAAACATCAAATTAAATTGTCTGTCAGTCTGCCTGTCAGTGAAGCTAGGTTTCCACTATCCTGCCCCATTATTAGCTACAATATCCCACCATTAATTAAGAAAACATTCTAAATAATTCTCAATAATAAATCTCACGTACCCTTACAACAAAATTACCCCAAAAATAATTCACGCTACGCACAGAATGCTTGAAAATCCTCTGCACTTTTTCGTACAAAAAGCGACGCACAAAGAAGGCAGGTACCTAAGTACCTCCCTTTGTATAACACGCATAAAAAGCTATTTCTTACCAGTATAAAGGCCATCTAAACCGTAATGAAATATTTTTGACGACCGAGCTCAACCCACCAAAGTTTAATGAAAATTTCATAACCAACCAACGCTGCGTCATTTTACGAGCGTAATAATACCTAGTGGGCTCTTTATCACTATTTCATATGTTAATTATGTTATCCGCAATTATATTTGGATGGGTTTTTCTTTGTTTTTAATGGAATTGTTCGTTTTGTTGATTATGTAGTGATAGAGAAAAGTAGAAATTAGAATTTGTTGGGTGACTGGTAACTAGTGAAGGATATTTAAACACGTACGCGTGAGCGCGCTTAGGTTTTGTTATTATGATAAAAATAAAATTACGCAACGTCACGCCTTTTATCCCCGAAGGGGTAGGCAGAGGTGCAAATTACGGCAAAATAAAACTAATGTAAACTAACTAAACAATCACGTGTTTAAATATCCTTCACTAATTACCAGTCACCCTATATATGTATTTTGTCACTACACCTACTTTTACTGCGGGTGTCGTATGATTAAGGGACTGCATACATTTAATAGAAACTGTACTGCAACGATCTCTCAATATGTCTTTTTAAACTGCGATATTTAACTACTTAAAATTGTAACAAAACCAAAAAATAGCGCTAATCACTTTACATAAACTATCCTTTTCCTACCACTTCGAGAGTCAAAATACATATTCCGTAACAGCATACCAACAAATTGTATCGTTGTAGCCACAGTATTAATTTAAACTTGGTGATATGGCGACACAGAGAGCCATGTCAATAGACTGATTGAATCAGTATCGGCCGGTGGCCGGCGGACTAATCAAGCGGGCTGCTATTTTGTCAGCCAAGCGACCCACGATAAGCTCCTAAGCCAATGTTCTGGTTATATTTACATGTTTGTTGTTAATTTTAGCTTTTGAATATGTACGATATATAGATGTTTATAAGGTCTCTTTTACGGTGGTTGTATATAAGGAACATTGCTACTATGTTACTTTTCGTCACGCCTTTTGGTCTTCAAAGGCAAAGGTGCACATTTTAAATTTATAATATCGTACGCTGGATACAATTTTCCGACTCCGAGATATGTATTTACTTAGAAATTTACCGAAAATAAATCAATAATACTTTTTTACCCGACTCGAGAATTAAACTAGAGACACCTCGTTAGACAATCATACGTGTAAAAACTCGACCAAGGATGCAGTCATGGTCACATATATTTAGTATTTTTAACGTAAGTATTACCTAAAGTACGAATCTAGATCAAATTTAGTTTGTTTCATAAGTAGGTATACGATTTGAAATATAGTTGTTCTTAAGTTTAAACTTAGAATTACTCATAGCTAGAGTAATGTGAGTCCTATTCAAGTACAAAACCTTTGAAGCCTGAATTAATTACGGGTCGGTCATTGACCTTTAGTACTTGAGTCTTTCTTTAGAAAAATATATCCTTTTGATAAAATGTTCTTCGTATAAAATGTTTAAATTAGTCGAGTCTTTTTTTTCTGTGGGTGGAAAATTACCCAATGACTTCTCCCGCCTTGGGTGAGGCGAGAGGGAGTGTGACTCTTACTAACTAAATACCACCCCGTTTCTTCGAAGCAAGATTGTATAACTTAGATTTTTATCCAAGATCGGTCATAGTAACAAATATTTTGTGTTTGATGTTAAAAAATATCACATGTAATGTGACCATAATTGTCTTGAAACACTAAAATTATGTCTGTATCACCTAAAACAAACATTATTATAACTCTTCGTCCCCAGGCGAGAGAACCCTCCTCCCTTGAGCATTTTTCAGCTAAAAATAACAAAAATAAATATAATTTTATTGTAACTTTCGTGAGACATACTAAATTAATTATTATGTTATCGGCTTACTCACGTAACGTTTTGACGAGGAACTCGACTAGTTTCAAGCCATGCTAGAGGCTCATATTCAGTAGCAGTGCGACAATCGCCGCGTCGTGTGTTGCGTAATGCTGCTCATGAATATGAGCCTCTAGCATGGCTTGAAACTAGTCGAGTTCCTCGTCAAAACGTTACGTGAGTAAGCCGATAACATAATAATTAAAAATAAATAGACAAGATATTAAAGCGACTTTGATTGCAATATACATACCTACATAACTCACATATTCCCAGCTCTAAAGACCCCTATTCACAAAACAACTAGCAAAACTTAAAGACAAACGCAACTTAAGAGAAATCTTCAGTTGAAAGCTTGCGTTATAAAATGTTAATGCGCTTGCGACGTTCTTGTATCACGTGTCACACTGTTTTTCGTCTCATGAATGCACAGCTTTAGAAACTAAGTTTAATATCCTCTTTGTATTGTTTTCATTCTTGACTTGCTAAATGTCTGTATGAGTGTGTGTGTTATAATAATATTTATGTGTGTTGATATAAACCGTGAGGAGATAGAATACATTTGTTACCCCATACTTATCTCATATCGGTTTCTAGAACTACCAGCAGAAATATAATCATCACGTTTATTTATTCTTATTGTTTGATGACGTTTCAAAAGTACATATTTATGGTTTAATTAACCTAAATTGTGTAGATTTTCTTAAATTGTCGAGAATATTCTGACTTTATATAAAGACTAAATAAACAGTACAGACAGAACAGAACAATTTTTGGTTAAATAACTCGTTTAACCTAAAATTGAACCTAAACCATTTAAATAAAACGTCGAACTTACTATTTCAAATAAGTTGATAAAAATAGGTAAATTATATCATCAACTGTATTAAGTCCGGTTTAGTTAGTTTTAGTTTCACGACAAACTTTTGAAACACTATTCCAAAATAAAAAGTACGAAACTACGAGAGATAGACGGCACTGATAGCCTACTTCAAAACGAAGTCCACTCATTCAGAAATCGAGTCTGATTGAGCTGAATTTAAAATATAGCCGGCAAATATCCTCACCGAAAAAACGGCTATGTTTTCCCCACTATTTACCGACGACAGTATTTTTTTTTAAATCGTTGAAAGTTATTTTTCCGTTTGAAAAAGCTGGTAAAAGTTGCATTTAAAATAGGAGTGACGGACGGAAGGACAAACATTGAATATTTCACTAATATAACGTAAACGTCAAAGCGATAACATGTTTTTATTTGATTCGGTGTTTGACAAAATAATAGTTGTGTAGTGGCACGAGATTTATTTGTCGGTTAGAATATTTTTATATCCGTTTTATTTATGTTAAGTAAATGGATTGTTTATAGAGATAAACTATATCAGAAAACTTGTATTTTTTAATTTTAGAGTGTTGCACCTACTCGTACTATTTAAAAATGAAGTACCTAGGCGTGAGGTTATGTATGTATGTATAATAACGGGTTTCCAGTGGCAGATTTCAAACTTTGGAAAATTGTAAAAAAAAATCTACAGCTCTAATTCAACGTACGTTTATTTTAATTTAATAATAACTAATGCGGATTTATTTTTTTTAAAACTACACTCTCCAAATGGCGGCCTTCGAGTCTTAAACACCCTTCGAGTCTAGCACGCATGTTTTCAAAAACGCGTTTACAGAGCGAGTGGGGAATTCTGCTTACTTCGGCTCGAATATTTTCTTTAAGTTGTGTCACAGTGCTCGGATTTGTCTTGTAAACCACGGATTTTAAGTATCCCCATAAGAAAAAATCATATGGGCTTAAATTGGGTGACCTAGATGACCACGGTATGGTACCGTTTCGGGATATGATTTTTTCAGGGAATAACTGCCGCACTGCATTCATGGACACGTTAGCAGTATGAGCTGTGGCCCCGTCCTGCTGAAACCATGTGTTTCGGTTGACAGAAGGACTATTCTGAAGTTCTAGTCTGAAAAAGTCATTTAACATCTGGGCATATCTCTCTGAATTTACAGTTACAGTTTGGCCATGTTCATTTTAAAATAAGGCGCTATGATTGCAGATGCAGACATGGCACACCAGACTGTTACTTTAGGCTTCCCAGTAACGGAAATTCTGCTTATTAACATATCCTCCGATGTGAAAATGGGCTTCATCACTAAAGAATGTGTACCATAACGATTATTTAATTAGATGGCGAGCTTCAGTCACCGAAAATCGACTCGAAATGTACGCCTCGACGGCAAAAGCGCGGTGCCCTCCACTCTACTTTTCCATAGTTACAAAAAAATCCGCAGTATTTGCGTTTCTAAACACGTCTTTTGCAGTCCTCTAACGTATAGCGTTTAGAAACTATGTTTGTTCAAAGTTTGAAATCTGCCACTGGACACCCTGTAAAAACTACATCAAAATTATTATTTTTGATAATCTAAAAAATACCATAATCTTATTACACTACAAGAAAACAGTATATTCAAATCACATACTCTACCTTAATAAAAAAAAACCGAGATATATATTTCCATTCTAACATAAAGGGTGAGTTTTTGACGCAATATTAGACACTCAAAGTCAACTTATACAGTATACAAAACATATGATACAGTAAATATATACGTAATACATATTGTATATATGTGAGTAAAGTTATATTTGGTATGTTCCAAAATGTAATATTGGATCGAGGAGACTCTTTGAAGATGTAATCATGCGATGGTACATTCAGGTATTGAGATATTTATAAGTACGTACTTGTAGCATTTTATGTTAGTTCAATGTTTGGATGTTTTATAACATACTGAAGTTTGTTTTGTATATATTTATTGCTGACTGCCGTGTGGGTGGCCTCAGGTTCGATTCCCTGGTCCCTTAATACGAGTTTGTTTGGCGTTGAACGAGATCGAAATGAGGCCGCATTCAGTGCTTTGATAGGCATTCTATAAAAAAAAAAACTCTTAATAAGCCCTCAGAACTCGCAGCACCAGAGGAATCACAATTACCATGCCGGTCTTTATATATAACTTATTTAACTGGTGAAATTTTGTTATTACATTTTATATGTTCACCCCTTTGGGAATTTAAAAGCCGTGACATTATATTACACTGACATTCTACACATGTAAACTTACTTTTTATCTGTCATATATACATACATATAAAGTCAGAAAATGTGTCCGTTCCTCGCATATGAAACAAATGCCAGTGCCCTACCTGACCTTTGTCGTAACCTACGCTAAATACGCCAACGCGTTTGAAATTCAGCCCCTACTTATACATACTTTAGTTAAGAAATAACTTGAGAACTTAAACTGAACTTCAATATAATGAATAATGTGGATGAATATTATCTTAAAATAACTGCATTTTTATATAGGTCGATTGGTTTTAACAGTTTTTTAGAATTAAGCCGCTTTAGTTATTATATTTGAGGGTTTGTAACCTGTAATCAAATTCATAATTTAAATAGAACAACATAAGTAAAATTTTGATTTATTGGTTTACTCACGTAACTGTTTGACGATGAACTCGACTAGTGTCAAGCGATGCTAGAGGCTCATAGTCATGAGTAGCATTCCGTGACAAACAAAACGGCGATTGTCAGTAGTAGTGCGACAGTTAATAATTTAGTATGTCTCAAGAAAATCATTATAATAAGTAAAATATTGGATATTTTTTTGTTAAGAAAATAGCAGTTAAAATGCTGGTCAATTCCTCGTCAAACAATTAAGTGAGTAAGTTGAAAACATTGGAGCGAATTCTAATTTGTATAATATGTATATATATGTTTTTGTAAATTGAGCTCTCGTTGCATGAAAATGAAAGAAAAATTCAAGATCAGTTTATTTTATACATACTAAAAGAAACTTTATATCATAATTTCAACTAAACGTTACATTTACGATGACATAACAAAAATGTATAAATAATTTCACTTAGGTACTCGTATTTATTTTGAAAAATCTACGTTGCAGAATTCTATAAGCATCTTATGTTAGAAGTTTTTATGAAGAGGTCAAGAACCTACTTTTCTTGTTCAATATACGAGTAAATCTTGGCGACATATTACTTTATTTTTTGCTGAGAGTACATTAATAGTCTGACCTTTATATTAATCTTTATTTATGTAATATCTTTATATAAACTTACTTGTAGATGTCTATATAGACATCTCAATAGTATCTACTTTTTTTTCTGTTTTATATATTATTTTAAACATTATTTCTTTTGATGGGGGAAAATCATTTTATGACTTTCTCGTCTAGGAAGTGGTGAGAAGGAGTGTCAGACTCTTACTGACTAAAAACCTCCCCGTTCCTACTTCTGCTTATTGAGATAGATCTCCGGAAACCCGCTAGAGGCAGTCCACAGATTTTAAAACATTACATGTGTATTTTTCCGCGACGATATACTGGTTTGAAATAGCATATGACGTCACGATTTACGAAAACAAACCTGGTTAATATCTTATCCAACTTAAAAAAATAATTTGATTTTAAACTCTTTTCATATTCTCTCTATAACCTTATTTATCAAAACTATAGAAAATTGAAAATACGCCTACAAATCAATAGATACTCAAATATCTACAAAATAGATTTCTGTTTTCAACAAAATTGACGCTGTCCAGTCAGTTTTATTAAATACCTTTGCAAGACACAACGAGTTTCATAGTTCAAGTGATACAGACATCAAAACAGAAATATCGTGTGAAAGTGCCATTAAAGTACGAATAAAGGTTAACAATTTCAGGAACGTTGCACGCGATCCGGATAATTTTGATTCAGGACAGCTACATTCATCCGTTCGCGCTTACGTTCTTTTTGTACGAGCCCATTCAATATTGTCGGATATTACTCGTAATTTATTTGTTATTTATGCTTCCAGGAATTTCGTCTGGATTTCAGACTGAAAGGTATTCAGTTTAAGTGAAAACAATACAATTTGAAACGTTTCAAAGCGACTTTTGTTCTTGTGCTACGAACTTCTACGGCGTAGCTGTAATGACTACGGCGTAGCATTGTGCCTACGTAACTTGCGTAGCTAAGCTACGTGACTATTGTAGTTTAAAGTTTAGTATTACTTTAATTTATTTCTACTAATTTGCTATAATAATATTAGTACTAAGTTAATTAGAAATAAACTTAGTCATGATATTTTTAACAACAAATCCAGATTATATATGTGATGGCACTCGGAATTGAAAATAAAAATAAATCAGCCATGAGTCTATTCTTGAGTTGAGATAATTGCAACAATTACTTGAATGTAGTCTGACTGTATTTATAAATGTAATTAAAATAAAGACAAAAACAATGAAAGTTACTTCTTAATGAATTAACTTTTATCAAATTAATAAAGTTTACAAAAGCAAATATTTGAACGGGGCCAACAATAAAAATAACACGTTATATATATGTGTGTATGTATGTTCCCAACACAAATGTTGACAGAAAGAGATTCGTTTCAGATAAATTTACTTTGTTATAAATCCGTGTGGTGTGAAATTTTCGTTATTTCTATTATGTCTAACCAAACAAAGGGCGATAAGGTAGGGGTGGGAAAACAAAACCGTACCGATAAAGAATTATCGTTGGCACGATAAAACGCTGCCACAATTATCGGGTTACCGTTGAGAATTATCGATACGGGTACAACTCTAATCGATTACGTTTGAAGTCACGTATCAGAGAACGATTCGAGTCTCTAGATATGAATTTAAATAATACTGAGTCGTAAAATTCAATTGTTATAACCTTTTGCTATATATATATTATAATGTATATTTTGAAATATTGAAATGTAAATCTAGTACTAGGTACTACGTTTAGGTAATATTGTGTAGGCTGAACGATAATTTGACCTTTTAAGCTAAATATTTTAACGGACTATTATAACAGTTGATTTAAAGGTTATTTTTAATGTGTATCCTTTTTTTCTATCAGTATTTCTCGTAAAAATATTTTGGGTCTTAACTGTTACTTATTGTTGTTTGTTAAATAAATTGTTATAAATATAAAAAGTCATTACATTATTGGAAACACAAAATATTAAAAATAAATTATTATATTATTGGCTTACTCACGTAACTGTTTGACGAGGAACTCGACTAGTTTCAAGCCATGCTAGAGACTCATATCCATAAGCAGCATGCGACTCACGACGCGGCGATGGTCGCGCTGCTAAACTAGTCGAATTCGAAACAGTTACGTAAGTAAGCCGATAACATAATACGAGTAATTAAAATCGCATGTCTCGTGAAAGTTATAATAAAATTATATTAAAAGTTATTGTAATATACAGTGTTATTGCTTCACCATGTCAGTTCCGAAACACACTGACCTACTAAAATCTAGTCCGAAGCCAGCGGTGTACATCACCAATCAAACAGGCGACAAACAAGCCACAGTTTGTACTACGAGTACTACCACGGAATACACACAATAATTAGAGATGGGTTATAAGGTAAAACGCATTACTTGTTAATTCTGTTACTGTTAAAAATAACATGTCTTCATTAAATATTGCATAATTTTATTGATTGTAGAGGTACATGTGTGTATATTATAGTATATTATTTATCAATTTAGTAAATAAGTACACGCTTTGCGTACTATTCACTGTTATTTATGTGAAGAAGAATAAAAATAAATACAAAAATATTAGGTATTAAAAACAAATAAAATTCTACTCTTTGATATGTCTGTTAACTCTGATAAGATATAATGACAAAACATGCTTTTATTTGATCTTTAACTGGGATTTACGAGATCAACTTTTATACGTTTCAATGTATTTGTTATACGTATGTTATTCGATATACCGAGAACGACTGTTATCTAATATCTGTATGGTACCTAATATCTGTTACTTATACCTGTGACAATAAATACGCCTGAACCCTATATTAGACGAGCATGTTTCTCGTGATATTGGCACATATAGACAGACATACATATATACATACATAAATTAATACGTGTATAATTCCCTACTAATTATAACAGGCGTTGTGCGCTTGAACAACCGATCAATAATGAATAGATACCACTTAATTATACCACGGTATCATCTACTCTGTAATTTGTAGTAATTATACAGAAATAATTAGTCATAAGCGTAATTAGTATTCAATGTTAGCCCGTTTTGTAGGAATTTGTGATTAAACATAGTAGGTACCTAACTGTAGATTAGAATGACATCACAAATTCTATAGGTACCCAGTCTTCTAACTTCTAACCTAATCTTCTGACTGGGTCTACTAATACAACGTGGTGAAAGATTCGCTAGTTTGTAGTAACTGGTGATTAAAGAGTTTCTATGTTTTATCACAAATTCCTAAATTCCTAGTAGTATATCATCATCATCTGACTTCCAACCCAGTATTCGAGCTTTAAGAAAACGTTAATGTTTTCCAAAATGACTATTTTATTAGTTGATCATGCTGCTGAATTGCAATGGCTAGTGAAACTATTGTGATACATCAGGTCCCATTCCATGACATTGAAGTACATTTTAATACTGAAAAAAATGCAATAACACTTTGCCAAAATAGTTTCATTTTCTACGTTTTTTGAATCAATTTCCAAGTACCCCTGTTTTTGCACCGTCCGTCCGTCCGTCCCTATCTAAACGAAAGGTGCTCAAACAAAAACGGCACTTAGTCCCTTCTTTAATTTACGGCAATTTATCTAAGACTGTATCAATGAGAAAAAAGTTTCACAATAAATCCAAGTACTAAGCGAGTGCTCGTGATTACGTCACTAATTCATTGAGCATTTTTTTCAAACCCACCTCTGCAAAGGTCTTAAAGCGGTGGCTTCGAAGTTAGCGGGAGGGTTCCAAGTTTTTTTTTTACTTCGAAACTGAATTCAGCATTAGCATTTTAGTTTATGTGTAATGTAATATTATGTTATGTTAAATGTTATGTTATGTTATGATGAATTAAAACATGAGAGTAGTATTATTACGTTAAGTATTTTGTGGAAAAGGTTATATACGTCGTGTCGTTTGTGGTGCAGTCGTTTTCTCAGTTTTCATAATATGTTTAAGGATAGCAAATGTTTTCAAAGCAAATCACGCTTGCAGTTCTTACAATATGATTCGCTGTCGAAACCTTGTTGTTGGTACATTGAAAACTCTATGAATACTGACGTGTACTTTATCTACATTTACAAATGTATAGGTAAATGTAGACTAATACTAATAGCATTGGTAGGTACTTAGCTTAGGTACCCATACTTATACATATGTATAGGTACTTGATGATCTAAGTTCTCGTTCAAAATACATAAGTAAGTAGAGCATGAAAACTTGGCACGTATATGGGCTAAAGTAGTGTTGTGGGCTAGCTAGTTCAAAGTCAATACGATTGGGTAAAATGGTCACGTTTGACATAAACTTTCTTGGTCGACGTGCATACATTGAGTGGCAGTCATGCAAGTAGGAGACCGCCTGAGGAGAGGTACCTCCTTGAATACTGATCGGGGATGAGAAAAGGCTTCTTTGCTTGATAAAATTGATAGATACTCTATACTGTTATTGAGATATGGGTTTATTTTTGCTATATTGCTGAAAGCAACATATATTTTGGAGTAAGTTTTTAGGTAGCTTAAAACATTTTCCGATCTAGGTATAAGTCGATACCAACACCTTTTTTTGAGGGGGGAAATCATAAAATGACTATTCCGCCTTGGGTGAGGCGAGAGGGGATATCAGACTCTTACTGACTAAGCCACCTGCTTTGTGCCGGAGCCCCGGTAACCCGTTACAACACCTGAAACCTACAAAACACATTACCATCTCCCAACGGTAATAACCGCAAAATAATGTCACATTACATTCGTATAATATAAAAGTAAAATAGCAAAAGATATCGTAGCTACCTCAGCTTTATGGCCTCTAGAACGAACCGACCTCTTCCGTATCGCTTAATCTTTCTGTCGGCAAGTCCGTTGCTTGGCGATTAAACACGTCTCTCCGAGATCGATCGACCAAACATTGTTTACTTTCTTTCTTATATTTGTTAAGGTATTGTTATAAATTGAAAATGTTTCTACGAACTGAAGTTTACACTGAGAAATATGGGTACAAAGAAAAAGTGGGGAACCACAATAGCAGATGTAATCCTCTTATGTACAGGGGCTTGCTAGAAATAGGTATTTGTTGCATTTTTTTTGTTTGGGTCGTTATCAAGAATGGCTTTTATTGTATCTTATAATATAATCTAATGATTTCCATGGAAGCTGTATCTGAAATACATAATGTTAAACATTATGGTATGCTGTTTTTTGGACTTTTTAATTTTTTTACTTATTCCATGATCATGTTCGTTCCTGTCTCCCTTACTAATATTATAAGATAAACCTAATATATTTTGGCTAATAAGTAGCCAAACGTCATAAGTACAAAAATAGGTCAGATGTTATAATACTTTTTTGCACTTGAAACGTTATGTAACTTTGTCAAATTTTCTTTATTTCTTTTTATAGATTTTTTTTACGTACTTAATTTCTTGTTTTCTTTATTAGAAAAGGGCCAGTAAAAGTTAGTTTTCACTTAAATTGTTTTGTCTCACAATATTTTCCGCAATAAAAACCAACAACATTGATAGATGGGGTCATTTATGGCTGCAATTGATCATGTAGGGCGTCAAGGGACATTTAAGGTAAGCAAGAGTCCGCAACTTTGCACAGATAGGGGTTGTTAATGATCCCTGCAGTAACTTCACTTACCCTTATGTCCAGACATAAGGGTAAGTGAAGTTATGCATGAATAATCCCGCTAACTTTTTATGATTGTTTGTGTTCAATTCACTTTTATCTACTTTTTTTAATAAACCAACCAATCCGAGTACCGAACTCGCTCTCGTTTTGATTACTTTAAACGTGCAGAAAACTCGTACTAAGGTTTTGTTTTTTTTTAATTAAACGTCTTACTTTAGGATTTTCTCCTGTGTCGTGGGTGTGTTTACACCCACGACACAGGAGAAACACAAACATATAATTTCACATGCACATGACATTCAGATCCGAAACAACAATTTGTGGATCACACAAAGAGTTGCTTCGTGCGGGAATTCGGGACAACCGTGCAGTCGAAGGTTACTCTACTTACATTTTTATATTAGCTACTTTTTATACATTTACCCCGTTCCCCAGTTTAATACGCGGTATATCAATGTGCGATGTTTGACAATGTACGTTTAGTGTCAGCTGTCGTATTATTGTTCGGTACAGGAGCTTTGCAGGCGAGACGAGGGTCGGCCGGCCACCTCCATCTTTCTTTTTATCTTATCTGATAAGGCATCGTTACAGCATCCCTGTTTTATTTCAGAATTGGATTATCCGAGTTCCCTTTTGTAGGTAATTGTACTTTTAAATTATTTGTTTTTTTTTTTTTCTCTCTCTCTTAGATTCTGTTTTTTGTATGCTGTCGTTAAATAATGGTTTAATTTTTTTTTTAATTCAAAACCATTATTGAAGTTTTAAATGTGCGTATTATGGAGATTAGTTTAATCTAATAGTTGTTAAGTCTACCAAACTCCTTTGCACTAAAAATATAATTAAATAAACAAACTTCAGTATTACCTAATGAATTAAAGTGCAAATCTCCTTTTATTCAATCCCCTCAAAATTAAAGACTATGTGCATATATGTACCAATATATATATACATACCTATAAATTATACATAAAGTGTTAAATAAATAAAATTTTACTGTAAAACAATCAATAAAATCAATCTCTGTTTGACTGGCTGTACGTTACATTGCATACTCGTAAATGAAACTTCAAACGAATATTTACACCCACTTACACAGATGAGACGGTGAAACAGTCATACCATATCCATATCCGATGAGCAATTTTAATTAAAAAACATTTCGGAACAGAAAACAAATAAGTTATAACTCAAAGGGACATTTGCACTACGAATGTGAAACGTTAAAATGCATAGTCAAACAGTGCAAAAAGCCGTGCTTCAGAGCCATGGGCATTATTACAGTAAACACACAGACAGACTGACATGTCAAAGCGATCGTATTGTCAATATTGGATTTAGCAGTTATGAATTTTTTGCGCTCAAAAGCTGGGTTTAACTTTGATAGAGCTCTGCTTGCTCAATGTTTGTTTTATTTATTTATGTTGTTGATGCTGCTTGATACTTTATAGTGGGTGTTAATAGTGTTTGTAAATAAAGCCTTCTGAAAAGCCTAAGAGATGTTTCTGTATGTTTTAGCCAACATATATTTATACACGAGTATCTATGTAGTTCATTATGATTATAATTATCAGCCATAAATCGCCGACTGCTGAATACTTCATTGTAGGTAATGTTTTAAAAATAAAACAACAAAAATATAACAACTATATGACACTTAAACGGTTTGACTGCCTCGTTGGCCGAGTGGTTGCAAGTGCGACTGCCGGGCAAGGGGTCCCGGGTTCGATTCCCGGGTCGGGCGAAGTATTACTGGGCTTTTTTAGGGTTTTCGAAAAATTTCTCAGTGGTAGCACGGAGTCTGGAAATGTGCCCGGTATATGGCAATAGGCTCACCACCTATTACATGGGAGTTACAACATAAATTGTGAAAAGTGGGTGTACACAGTGGCATTACATGCCATAATGTGCACCTCTGCCTACCCCTTCGGGGATTAAAGGCGTGACGATGTGTGTGTGTGTGTGTGTGTTAAACGGTTTGAGTAAAACCGTAAAACAGATCATGGAGAAGGTAATAAATAAAAAAAAACAAAATTTTGTCAGAAATTATTATTTCACGCGGACGAAGTCGCGGGCAAAAGCTAGTATGAAATGTGGGTGACAAATTTTTGTTCCCTTACCCGATACGAATAGACAGATTTCTACGCTTCAGTCAGCGACACGACTATATTTATCACACAAATGCCTCCCATATACCTATTTTATCGAAGAAAAATATTTTGATATTCACCCCAAAATGGAGTTTCACAGCGTCTTTCAATATCTTAAGAAATCGATTCCTCCGAGGATTTTATTAAAAATCCCGAAACCGTATTTTAGCATCGAAAAATTGATTGAATATAAAAGTCAGGATTCTTTTTGTTTACACTGGCATTCGGTTGAAGTCCTGGTATGTTGGAAACACGCAAATAATTTTGCCCCCGAGTAGGTATTAGGCTTGAGCCTCGTTAAATTGTTTCTCTTTTTCCTAAGGGACAAGTTTTAGCGTCCTGAGTCCATGTTTTCCTGTTAAAGGCCTCATTTCAACGTATCTCTAGAATATTCTCCGGCTAAATTTGAAGATTTCGCCGTCTTTACTTCCCAAGAATTGTGCCTTTATCCCTACTTTTTCAATTGTCTACACACTGATTGGTATAGTAGGCCAGATCTGTCTGTCTGCGACTTAGTCCTCATTTTTAGGCATAAAAATTGAGTCTGAAGATTCGTGAAAGCTTTTCAATGTGAGTCGATGGATTGGCGACAAGTTCTTTGAAAAATATGATTGGTTTGCTGATGAAACTTGAGTATTGGGAATGCTTTACTAAAATCATTCCTTTATGTATTGAAGTGGTTATAACTTGTCGATGTAATTGAAAACTACGAAGAGATGACACGAACAATTTGTATGAATATTTGGTAGCTGTCGTTACGACGTTCAATACGAATATAGGGAAACTATAATGGAATTGATGGAGTACAATACAACAGACTACAATTGTCAAAATCACTCGCTAAAATTGTTCATTTTCATCTCTTCAGCTCCATAAATGTCATGGTCATAAATCGAAGGAATCCAACCATTCAATTCAATATAATACCTACGCAATAAATACCTGTGATAATTTACGAACTTGATTATACGGAGTGACTTTATTAAATAGCTAATAAAGCGCTTTAAACCGAGCACTTTATTCGGAGCTCCATTCCACGAGTGAACTTTCATAAATTAACAAATTCTCTAGCGCCATCCTTTGAGTTGGATGTATCAAGATAAATCCGAACTGGAGTCAGCTAATTTTGTTATAGGGGAGTATCATTCAATTAACTTTACACCGCATTAGACTAGCTCCGAAACGTCTTTATACATTGTAAAGGCAAAGTTTCCGTTTGCCAAAGCCCCAGTTCAAACAGCGATGCGCCGAACTAAAGCGAATTTGCATGTTGACATAGACGCCGCGCCGGTCGCGCCGCGCGCTGGTGTGCGCTCATAGAAACAACTTCCACAAATACGCGTATCTACAACAAATATTGGTTTGATATCACGGTTTTTAGTTCCTCACGACGACGTGACGGCCTCGCTGCGTAGTCCCACCGATTGGCTGGATTTATCGCGTTTTTACTTCACATACGTTCCTTTATTTGTGCTAGTTGTCTCAGTACATATTGTTGTTGACAATGGGGATTCAGATAAGGCTGTGAGTTCAACGACTCACGAATGACGATAGCAGTAAATCTATGTGATTTGGAACGCGGCTCTTGTGTGGAGCTCTTTGTTCATTTTACGGTGTGCGAAGAATTTGTAGCGACGATAAAAAGTATAATCTCGACACCTAAACTTAGTAGGAGATATAAAACACGCTCGTTTTAGCAAACTAGACACTTGGAACTTGAGGACTAACAAATTCAAAATAGTACAATGTCCAATCTAAACTCTAAACTAAAACAAAAGTTCTCTCGCTCTATTTAAACATAAATAAGTAAATGAACGAAGAAGCTTCTTCATCTTAGTAAATGACCGTAAAATCTTCACGCCGACCCAATTTGCTATAAAAGGGGCCGTGTAGGAAGTTTACAAAATATCCCGTACGTTGTGTAATATCTTGAATGTCGTCCGGGGCGCCCCCTAGCGGATGGACCGAGGTAAATGGTCCAGATGTTTGTACTGTCCTTATGTGGCGCTCACTTGAAATAGACGCGATTTTAGCGTAACGAAATTCCTGTCTCTTAATATGTTTTCCGACATTCTACTTAAGAAGATATTATGTTAGTTTTGTTAGTGAATTGAATTCTTTCCTTGTTTGGTTGTTTAAGTATTTTTGTACATATAAATTAGGATTTTACTTCAGCAATTTTAATACACCTACATAGTTGTTTTTATAAACCAACTCCTAATATGGAACACATTTATAATTCAAAGTAATTTAAAAACCTTTCAATAATTCAATGAAACCCACCCAAAACCAGCATTAACCAAAACAAAAAAGCCCCGAAATGCAACTGAAATTGAAAGCCGCTTACAAAACGTCCACAACAGAATACAATATGAAGAATTGTTGTAATACCAACAACATACGAATTGAATACGTCACAATTCAATACATCTCCTATCAATTCCGCCCGAATAAGTAGCTTCAATGTCCCTTTCAATTACTCAAAGATAGGTAAATGAAAGGGACTTCTGGTTTTAAGGCCCTCTGGGTTGTATAGAGCCCTTGTTCGGTTCGACTCATTCTATAAATGATGGAATATCGGTGTATGCTACCTATAGGGAATTATTCGCCGGCTGTTTTCGACAGAAATGGGACGAGTTAAATTTACGATGGAACTTGTCTTGGACGTAGAAGGGGGTCGCCATTTTAATAGTTTATGGCGTATTGTTGTTACTTGACTATTGCGGTGGCGATTCCAAGGTTTTTGTACCTGTTTTGTTGGTGTTTGGTATCGATCTGTTATGTTTAGAGGATGGCGAGGATGAGGATGGCATGCAAGTCGTGTGGTAAGTAGCTATTGAATTAAAAAAATGTTTCATGAAGACAGGTATTAGTATGATTGATGTAACAAAATAGTTTTTTTATCTATGGTCAATTGTCTCTGGTGTAACTGCTCTCTATATCTATGGTCTATTTGATTTTTTAATAAATGATTAGTTTCTCAGTTTGACCTTTATGTATGTTTGCGCGTGATTATCACACGTTTGGCTGAACCGATTTTAATGCGATTTTCAGCATAGTATTTTTCAGACTAAGGAAAAGGCTCTAGGTATATTACTTAAAAAATGCAGGTTCCCAATTTAACTTTTGTAGGCGGTTCCCATTTTTTATTTAAAAAAACTTTTATATTTATATATTATTTTATAATTATAAAGTACCACTCTTCAGTTAAAACTAACATCTATAATCAAATCACTCCACGGTATTACCGAATCTACTCTACTTACGGTTACGGTAGGTAAGTAAGAACCATGATCGCCTTATTTATCTAATCCAAAAGTAACCTAAATAAATATTTAAAAAGCAAAATCATATAAAATTCTACATCAATCGTTATTACAATTTTCTACCCTCTTTATAGATTTGCGGTCCCTATCTTTCGACTTGAGGTCTGTAAATATAAAAGGGAGTAGTGTTGGTATAATACCTACTTTTAGTTGGTCCGATTGAGGTCCATTTTGGCATTTAAACGAAAGGATTCGTTTTTGAAAAGTTGTCCCTTTGAAAGTTACATTTTGGTTTCATTTAAAAGCCTCTCATCATCAGCTTTTGAATTTGCTTACTTGTTTCGTTGAACATTTTTTTAAGATTTGTTTTGACATTTAATTTTTATGGTATAAGCTGGTAAACGTGCACACGGCTCGCTCGATGGTATCGGTATATAATCGCTGCCGCCTATGAACACCCGAAACACCGGAGATGTTACAAGTGCGTTGCCGGCCTATTGGGGGCAAGGAATTTAAGAGTTGGATTGGGAAGAATGGAAAGGTGGGTAATTGGGTTTCCAGTAATCTCACTCACACGCCGCAAGCGTTGTTTCACGTCGGTTTTCTTTGAGGCCTTGGTCTCCGGTCGAGCCGGCCTATTAGTGCCGAAACATGGCTGTCCCACACATTATGTTTGTCGTCAATTTTTTATCAATATGAGTAAGTACTTTCTATGTTTAATTCACTTTTTACTTAAAGCTCTTCAAGGTTATGTATATTTATTTACATTGACACGTGATCCTAAAATATCTCAATCATTATCACAAAAAGTTCCAATTATCAAGTTTCCCATTGAAACATTGACAAATGAACGTTGATTACCTTTATGAATATATGCACAGACATTAACACATACAGCCTAAATGACCGAACCAATTTCGAGACCATTTGCACCCTCCCAGCCACATTACTTAGAAATTAAATAAAAACAACATGGCTTCACTTTTATTACTCACATTTTTTATAATGATGACGGAAAGTTATTATATATATACACGGTGTAACAAAAAGGGGGTATACATATCAAGTGCACGGTTTCTAGATAACATAACAAACGATACGGGAAGGGTTTTTTAAACTCATGTTTTCATGGAACGAAGTTATGAATTTTTCCAATATTTTATTTTTTTATTTTTCATACGAATTAAAATTAGGTAGATAGGTACTAGGTGATCAGATTTACAGAAGAAATGTTTCGTAATTAGCGAGTGACCCATGTAGTGTTACGTATCATATATATAAATTTGTATGATTTGAAATCAAGAACCATGCGACACCAAGTATTTGTTACCAATTTTTTTTAAACGTATTTTAAGCTGAAACCTTTATTATTCAGTGCTTCTTGATGTATATGGGTATTTTGTTACACACTGTATATACACACATACATATTTCCTTTAGTCCTGTATATTTCCTTATATATAAGATAATACTATAAACATGTCCTGTGTACCCACTCGCGCATTTTATGTGTGTCACTAGCAGGAGGGACTGTTTTTTATGACTCACAAACTGACATAAAATGTGACTTGAGTAGCGATTTTTCACGCATTATTACATAAGATGGCAGGCGTAGTTAAGTACATAAGAATTTACTTGATATATAAAAATTTATTAAGATAAGGAAAAAGTATATGTTTTATTAGTTTGTGTATCTACACCAGCTACACATTTTTTATTTATTTTTATACTAGCTTTTGCCCGCGACTTCGTTCGCGTGGAATAGTGACTTCCGGCAAATTTTTGGTTTTAACCACATAGTTCCCGATCTCGCGGGATCTCTTCAAAAATGAGATGTGGAAGATATTCCAGGGAACTCTTCAAAAATCAACATAATGAGCTCTGCGTTTGAATTTAATAGATGTATACTCACTTAGGGCATTGAAAAAATAGTTTAAAAACAAACTTAAACTAACTTTAAACTAAAGAAAGCTACGAATTACGAATTTATAACAATTAAAAAAGAAACTATATTACAACCTATCCTCTATGCTATAATAACCAAGCTTAAACTAAAAAATTTAAAAGAAACGACTTAAATCTAATCTAATTAATTTATAAATTAGACTTACAATTTTATTAAAAATCTAACTACAGTAACTACTAATAATCGATATCAAACTAAACCTACGTTAAATAGTTTAACCAAAAAACCAGGAAAACCCAACAAATAAACTTATTAATTGACAAATACAACGAAACCAATTTAGAATATACGAAACAGCAGGACCACTACAGACAAATAATCATACGACTGATAATACACTTTTTCTACGATAGTACCGAAGCGCTCGGCCGATACCCAACCAAATGAATGTAACGAAACCATAGCGCGATCTATTTCGATCCCAACGCCATCAATCGAGGATAAAGACAACTTGGATTATTTATTTATACTCCGTTCGGGCATTTTCTTTGTACTAAAAGTTTAATTATATTGATATTATTTTTTTCATACCTTTTTACTATTTATTTACTTTTTTTCGATGAATTAAAACAATAACATGAACCGAAGTCGTGTAACGATCGACATAGAATTATTTATAAATAATTTATTTCTTATTTTTATTTTTTGATTTTTGAAATAAAAATATATCTATGTCCTTTCTAAGGTTCTAAACTATATCTGTACCAAATTTCAACCAAATCCGTCAAATAGTTGCGGAGATTAATGGTATAAGCATAGAATGTTCGACGTGATTCTTTAATTTGACATAACTTTTTTATTTATGAACCGATTGACATGAAACAAACACTAAATGTAAATTTAAGCATCCCACAATATATTCGTGAAAACCGCATCCAACTCGGATCAGCCGTTTCTGAGATTAGCGCGCACAGACGAACAGACAAACAGACAAACAGACAAACAGACAAACAGACAAAAAAAAAGTTAATTACATTTTTGGGTTCGACATCGACATAACAATAACCCCTGCTATTTTTTTTATTTTTATTTTCAATGTACAGACAGCACTTTTCTACGATTTTATTATATGTATAGATTAAAAGTTGTCCCGCACTAGGATTTTCTCTTGTGTCGTGGGTGCATTTACAAACATACAAGTTCACATACACATGACACTCAGACCCGAAACAATTTGTGGATCACACAAATAGTTTCTCTGTGCGAGAATCTAACCCGCTACACGTTGCGTGGCAGTCGGTTGCCCAGCCACTACACCAACCGTGCAGTCAGTGATAAACAAAACCTACCTAGCAGTAACCTACCAGTAATTGTAATAAAACTGAATACCTACTACTACTAAACTGAGTACCTAACAGTAATTGTATCGAAATCTGAAATCAAAGTCAAAGCTACCATACATTATTAACTTAAAACACATCTACGTAATTATGTAGGTATATGTGGATCAAACGAACATTACACACATAAATACAAGCATGTGAACTAGAAGGTCCCAATAGCATTCCATTTAGAACGTCACAGTGTCTGTACACAAGAACCGAGTGTCACGACACTCACTACACTCACGACAGCGCCGGACAGTTCATTCAAAGACGAAGCCACGACAAAGACGACAAATACGACAAATTTCCTCGCCATTCACACGGAAGGGACTACCAGCTATTGGAAATTTCTCCAAAGCTGCTAGTGACGTAACCGGGTCGCTGTGTTTTACATCAATTCTTTTTGTAATGGTTTCTTTTGATTTGGCGAAATGATGTTATTAATTAACTGTAAAACATAGAACACTAGCTTGTTTTGAGTGGTGAAAATTATCTAATAACTTCAAGGCGAAGCGAGCGGGAGTGTCAGACTCTTACTGACTAAAAACTACCTCGTTCCTACTCCTGCTTTTCGAGCCGGAGCCCCTGTAAAACCGTTAGGTAGTCCACAGCTCCGGAAAACACTTTTTTTTTCAGGGGGAAAATCATCCAATGACTTTTCCCGCATTGGGCGAGTTGAGAGGGAGTGTCAAGCTCTTACTGACTAAAACCCATCAGGTTCCTTCTCCTGCCCTTCGAGTCGGAGCCCTGGTAAACCCGCTAGGTTGTCCGCAGCTCCGGAAGCTCCGGAAAACACTGGCATTGAATGCCAGTAACAAATATAACAATATCATGTCTTAACTACTTTTATTGGATGTATATGTATAATAGAAAATAGCGATTATATTATTTAGTTCTTGACATGGACTAAATAAATCATAAGCGAATATGACATTCACCCGAAGTACTCAATAGTATTGCTAGTACTCGACCTATAGTAAAGCATTCGAACAACAAAAGAAAAAAAAAAGAATTAAAAAGTAGTTGTTAATATTTTATAGATGCACTATTTATCGTCCATTACGTAATGGAAATAGAACGGAGTGCACCTGAACACAAAGGAACGCTCGCAAATAGAATTGTGGAAAATAATAGTCATTATCACATTAGCTAATTGCAATTTATGGCCTCTTTCAACCTTATGATTGTGTCTTGGCTCTTGTTCAGTTTATAATAGCGATATAATTTTAAGAAATTGACAGGACAAATCTTTGCGTCATGTTTGCTATTAGAAAATATAAACCTTTATGTTTGTTGCCTGACATCTATAGATATTGTGTCGTTTGACTGCTAATGAGATGAGCATCATTAAGTTTTAATTAATGACAGTATATCGTAAATATCGAATTATTGCAGTGATCTTGAGTTTTGAATTGTTAAGCAAAGAGATCTAATGACGAGTTTTAAATACATTTAATAAATGAGACTAAGTAAGAGTTTTTAAATGGTATTTAGCTATATAATTAAGCTAAACTAATTAATATCTCACTTTAGAGATCTAGGTCTCTAAAAATCCCTTTAAAAATCCAAGCTTTAGAATAATTATGTGTGTTCATTATAAAAAAAATCCTGATTTTGTACCAATTTATTTATAACCAAGAAAACAAACATTGAATCCTCCACCGTTAAAATGTCACGTCCACTAAAGTGAATCGCTTAAAAAACTAAACACTACAAAGTACGTGAACAAATAAGTCATAAAAAGGGAACAATTTTATCTGATAAACGGAACGTTACTTTGGCGGCCATCTTGTTTTACTCTGTTTCTTGTCGATGGTTGCCAGTGTGACCAGACACTTCAAGTTGCTGTTTTTGACATGACGTGTATATTTCCCGCTCTTTCTTGCCTTTTATTTTATTTTTCTTAAACTTTCTGTCTGTGTAACATATTGTGTTGTCACTTTTATTGTATTGCAAACAATTTTAGTTTAAAGTGAACGGTTTATAGTGTTATTGCATTATTTTTGTAGATTAAAGTTATTCATATTTTTGTATAGACTCTTTAGTTTTAGTTGTTGATAGTTTAAATTATATGTTGAAAGGTATTTTGTTTTGCATTCGCGAGGCGTACATGTACACAATTGAAATTATTGTTTTTAACTCTATACTTAATAAACTAAATATTTTTTAACAATATAGGTACCATACATTTACATCACGACTTTACCTATGGCTTTTTAAAAAAACGTTGGTTACATATCAATGGTCACATAATAATAATATGTATTTTTTTTTTATGTGTAAAACTTACCGCTAGTCACTTATGTAGCGTTAATTTTTTTTTCAAATCATGTGGAACTTACCTGTAAACAGAAAATATAAATATTAGTGTTGCTAGACCAAAATATCAAAGTAACTATATCAAACGAGGAACGAATAAGACTTTCTGAGAATATGAACATTAACATTCGATAGATAATATTGATTTACAATTTGGTACTGAAAAAGTAGTCTTTTGATCATGAACTAATATTGAATCAATGTAATTATGGTAGTGCTTTATGTAAATACACGGAACTGGTAATGAGCAATCTATTGATTGATATTACAGACATTTAATCATAATTGTAATATTAGCTTCTGCCAGCTTCTTGCTTCGCTCGCGTTCCTATTACCAAAGAAATCCTAACTTAACAATACTAATTATGTAAAAACATTTTTACTAAGCGTCATACTGAGTGTTCTTTTTTTAGGGGGGGGGGGGGGCAATCATCCAATGACTTCTCCCGCCTAGGGCGAAGCGAGAGAAAGCGTTGAGGAAAGTTAAGACTCTTACGGACTAAAAATCATCCCAATCAAACTTCTGCTTTTCGAGCCGGTAAACCTGGTAAACCCATACTAGGAAGTCCGCAGGATGATTGTGTGCGATTCTATCATAATATGCCGTTCCGGACCGAGTGTTCTTACTGTTACATTTTACTACAACACTTCTAAGTAAGCGACCTCTATAAAACAGACCCATTAACTGTTCTCAGTCAATACTGCAATATCCAGGTACACACTACATCTGAAAACTTTTCCTAGTGCTGTTTAAATTGTAGCCGGGTATTCCCGGGAGGGCCATTAATCCATCATTGTGTCCAAGTGCTGAGATCTTCTTCGGACTTTAGCTTTAAAACCTTTCCACTTCCCGCTAAATAGGGTTGCTCCATTTCCTGCCTAGTTGTATTTTGAATTCTGGAATACTTATGTGGTTAGGTCTTGTTTTATCGTATCTTACTTTTGTTTGCGTTTTATAAATTTAACCAATCAAATTGGTTAAATGTATATCTATACCTTTAACCAATCAATGCTAACTTATCAATGCCTACTTTACATCTGTAAAGTATAATATTCATTAGGGATAATGACGGGTACGAAAATTAAAAAGCTATTTAGTCCGTCAGTCACGTAATGAAAAATATTAGACACGTATTTTGTCATAATATAAGATAACAATACTTAGATAAAACGAATCAAAGTTAGTATACGTATAAAACGTACCTACAACAGTATCAAAAAAGCTACTAAAAACACTAACCCAGACCAGTCGTAACAGGTACTACAAATTCTAGGACCATTTAAAAAAATATTTTAAAACAATAGCTTGCCACCAATCACATACGTACATACACACAACACTACCATGTTTGTGTATAGCGCTAGTGATGTAGATCGACCATCGGACAGAGACCAAAATTGTAACAATAGTGTTGTAGTGGCTTGTCTAACAAGGCGTGTCTATGTGTGTGTATGTCCATGCGACGTGTGGACACGGTGTGCACACAAACAAAACAGTTCGATAGGTTTTGTTGATTGTGTTTTTTTTTTATTGTGAAAGCTACCTCAATAATTTTGACAGTGATATTGTTTTTTTGAGTTATTAAATAATAATAATCATTTTGAGTAACCTATTCTTTTAATCTCCTAATAAATAATTTCTCTTAATATAATTAGAAATGACTGTTTATTTCGTCCAGAGGCATTTTACATACATCAAAAAATATTTCATACTTTTTTGTTTTCTGTTTGTTTTAGATAATCCCTAAAATAGCTGGAACGATTTTGTCGTCACTTTTATTGACAGGTAGCTGATTAAGTAAAGAGTAGCTTATGCTTCTTTTATTTTAGAATAAGAAACTAAACTTCTATCGGAAGTCATTATTCTACGCGAACGAAGTCGTGTGTAACAGCTAGTAAACCATTAAAAAGACATCAGAGTAGTAGTAAGTCAAACACAATTAATAGAAATAATGTCATGTCCAATACAAGTCACATTTATAAATCCCCTGACCAACACTTCGAGAGAATAAACGAATGATTCCCACCTATCACTTTGTTCGACAGCACCAACGCCAGCACATCAAAATACACCATTCCATCTAATAGACATTCAACTTTAACATTTCGGTAATAAAGTTGAGAATCATTTGAAGGTTGGTATAGCTTGATGTGCTGGTACGTCATCATGAAATCGTTGCGGTGACACAGTAGGTCACATCCACTCTATTATGACATTAGACTGACATTGAATAATCTGGTTCATATTTTCACTCTGTGCGACGTAACTGAATTTTAATAGATGCTGGTTTGGTTCTAGACGTTACTTAATAGCCTTTTGATCTTCAAATGTGTAGAATGAAAACACACTTCTTTCACAAGTTAGGTATGTTTTTATTCCCACGTATTAAGGGGTGAGCCTATTGCCAATTTTCATACAACGGGCTCAATAGGATGATGATGGGTTATGACAATTAAAATATGTTTAGTCCGTCAGTTAAGATAAAGAAATTATATTAGACACGTATATTTTTATTTTCTCGTACCTTCGATAATACGTAAGAAAACAATATTTAGATAAAATGAATCAAAGTTTTAGAGTGGTAACGAATCAGAGTATAAAACGTACATAGAAGTGACATCCCGCGATGTTTCAAATCAATAAATCCTCGAAAGTATTTCAGTAAGAAAATAAAAAATACGTATCTAATATTTTAAAACAGTCAACTTTAAAATAAAAAAATAACAGTCAGGTCAAAATAGCTGAATGGATCGGTATGAAATTTGAAATAGGGGTAAATCAGGGGGCGCGGGCGAAGTCACTTGCAGAAGCTAGCGTTACCTATATGTTATAACTAAGATCAATATTCTCCATAAATAACTAACTCAATCTTCATAAGAATTTGAAACTACAAAAGCTTGCTAGGGAACCTCACACCTAAACTAAAGGGTACAAACTTTACTGTTATAAAACAAGCTATAAATCATCTCGCTTTTATGAACTTCACGCTATTTGTTACATATATAGCTATACAAACCAATATAATCTGACCGTTGAATGTACGCAAAGATCTTACAAAGCGAGGCCATGGTAAACTGGTTTATATAGCTTGAGGTGTAACCGGCAAAATATACAATAGAAACAAAAGATGAGCGGGGTAGCTGTGAGGTAAATGGTTCGGAACCTAGCATCGCTTTAGTGAACTACGTCCGACCACGGAACCTCACTTTGTGCCTACAGACTGAAGCTAAAAGTGGATGCCTCGCCTCTAGCGAATTGTAGACTGACTCCAAATATTTGCTTTGGAATTTATTTCTAAACTAAATGTATTGTTACGTGTATTTGGATTGTTTATAATAACATTTTCAATGCAAATTCACGTTGTTTATAGTCCAATCCACTAAGTAGACTATGAGCCTTCACTAAAAGAGGAGTTTGCCATGATCTCCACACTTGGAAAATAAGTTAGAGATCGCTGGTTAAAACGATTAGGTTCAGAGTTGCTACCTAGATTCTAGTAAATATGTATGTATTACTTATAGTCCATTAGTCGACTCTTGCGATACTCGTAGGCAGAGTGAAGGAGATGAAACATGTATTTTACTATATCACACGCTTAGATCATCTCACTCATACGAATGCAAAACACAGTTTTTAATTTCAAAGTTCTAATGAAGGTGAAATGTCATTGCACCTTCGCCTCAGACATGGCTCATCAGCAATGCCTTGCAAGATATGGCTCGACAACGCCTCGCTTAATCGAGGCCAAGTCCCAACAGGCGTTAGCACGTGGATTTTTATGAGCCGGCATAAAATTTCACTTAACGTAACGTACGCCGACGCCAATTCGGTTTGTTGGGCTGACTTCATTTCGTATGCTCCCAGCGTCATGTTACTCGCATCACTTGGAAATGTGAGCTTTTGTTACCATTTGACGCACATATACATAATTAAAATGTTACATCTACGTATAAATACGAACGTTTTCTGCATTAGGAACGTGTCTCAATGACGAATATGTTAAAATTAATTGGCCTTTTGTACCAGGAGACCGTATTAAAATTGAGTATGGTAGCTGTGGAAATTTTCAATGTCTGAGAGAATTTTCAACTCCATTCTACTAAGAATAACATAAAAAAATGGTAAGCTCAGGCTTATGTCTATGAAAATAATGTTGATAAATCTATTTCATGAGTTGGAATAATAAAGTATATCGTTCATCAATCTTGCTTAATAAAGTTATTAAATTAATTCCCTTGCTGGCAGTGAATGCATACCCTAAGCTGCTGGGCTTAGAATGAAGAAATTTTGCCCTACATGGAATGGTGGTAACTCCATCGTGTTCTCGGAAATCTTTAAATTCTCGTAGCGTAGAGAATGAAGCTTGTATATTTATCTAGAGTGGTTTATACAATAATGATTTCAAAGAGTAGGTAAATAAAATGCAAAATTTTAAACATTTGAGACATTATTCTACACTAACATCGCTAGTAACAAAAATCTTAAAGATATTTTTTATCTGTGTGATTTAAGGTAAGCGACCACAGGCCCGCACCGCACGCATCGGACGGATCGTATCAAACGGAAATTTTTTTCAGACTACGTCTATTTAACGGTAGCAATTGGATTGCCGACGCAAGTACCACCAATTAGATTGCCGATGCCACTTTCAATTGGATTTTTGTAGTGATCGTATGTGCGGAAAGTGTTTGTGGGAAATTGAGAATGGAGGAGAGCGATGAAGAAGTCGTTATTGCTTGTTTATTAGCAGGAGAAGAATTCCATATGACGTCAGCGGTACGGACGTCATGTACAATGCCTATATTTAAAAGGCAAACTAAAATCCGTTGCGTGCGATGCGGCCGATGCGTGCGATGCGGGCCTGTGGACGCTAACCTTAATGCAATATTCGCATGTCACTTGTTTCTACAAATGGTTTTATACGGCCAAAGTTTTGATAAGCCTCTTTATTACATTTGCAGACTTGTAATCAAATAAAACATCAAAAACAGGCTTACTTTAAATAGCTTTCACGATTTATTAGTACATAAATGTACGATTCAATGTAAAGAATGTTATTTTATTACATTTAGGAATTTATATTTGTATAGAAATTTTGTTTATTTTGAATGACGGCCCAGTTATGTATAATACAGGTTTAAGTGATTCCGCGAAGTACACGGTGAATGAAGTTAGTTCACTAGAATTTCATTATTAGTTTAATAATGCGCTATTTATATAAAATAGTTATTCCCTTATAAAATTCTAAGCTTCTTGTAATTTTCTTGGAACTAAAATGGTTTGGATTTGTATTAGTATTACATTGGTATAAAGTTCAAATACTGATAAATACATCTATTATTCTCTTACTGAATGGAAACCAACATCCTCATAGAAGTCTCATTTAGAGAAGACAAAAGGGTACTGAAGAATATATTATAGGCACCAGATAACTTTTTACAATTATTTATTTATTGCCTACATGAGAGTAATATTTATTTTCTACTAGCTGGCTCGGCAAACTCCGTACTGCCTCAAACATAATTTTTTCACGTCTTAAATTTCCCATGGACTTCCACAAAAATTCATGACCAACTTTGCTAAACCGGTCCAGCCATTCTTGAGTTTTAGATTTGATTAGCAATTGATTTTTATATATGTACTAGCGGACCCGACAGACGTCCTGTCTACACGTCTTTAATTTGAAAATTTGTCGGATCCAATGTAAAACATTCCAAAATCAACAACTACTAATAAATTAAAAATTTATTAAAAAATTATTGTCCAGCGGACACAATTGTGAATCTAAACCATTCTCAGAACCCTTGAACACACATAAAAAATTTCATCAAAATCGGTCCAGTCGTTTAAGAGAAGTTCAGTGACATACACACTTACAGAAGAATTATAAAGATAAATAAGATGTCACTTATACCAGCTGTTATTTCAAACTCCATATAGCGAGTAATCAGCACAGCGTAGAATGCAGTGACATCACTAATTATGCGGTGATTGCGACCAGCCGCGCTGTCTCTTCATTAGAGAACAGCCGTTAATGCGACAAAATCGCACGACTAAACGCTACAGTTTCCTTAAAAGGAAATAAACGGTTATTGTTGTTTGGAGTAAAGCCGTAGTTATTATAACTAAATCTAGTTTTAGTATATTAGATTTCGATTGTCTAGCACTGTTATTAAGTTTTTGATAAAGACAATATAGTATAAAGTCATAAAGGCAATAAATAGACTTGCCCTTAAAATTATTGGACTCATAACATAATATCAAAAATCGCTAACCTAAGTGAAGGCTTATTTGTCACTGTGTTTCAAGCTACCCCTAGCCAAGATAGCTTATAGGTAGGTACACAAAGTGTAATATGTATTTAAAATATACAACCCACTCTATATTTATATTTTGATTCCTCTGTAGTAGAAGTACCTATTTTCCTTTATTCATTCTATTTTCAAATGTATTAATAAACAAACAAAGTCCAAAATGCTTTGAAAATTTCAAGCTAATTATAGCCATATACTTTCAATGAATATTTCCCTAGATGAAATTGTCAAATGCCGATCCCCAACCTCTTTGCACGCTCAACCAAATCTGCTTCTGTCTTTGTTGATGTGCCCGTAGAAAGACCCGTTTGCACGGCTGAACGTCTCACACGCTTGAATGTACGCATCGCAATAATGATTCTCCCTAATAAACAAATTTTCAAACAATTCGACACTCGGACAATATGTGAAGGAATTTCTATTAAATTCACCATAAAAATTGGAATTTGTCTTTGAAGTGTTTCCGTGTTATCAGTAGGTACAGTTATGGCTGAAATTCCTTTGTATATTTTATTAATTTTGTATATTCATCTTTATTTCAACACTTCGACAATATTTCGACGCGGCGCCATGCCTGGGCAACCGGTTATCGCTCAATGTACGGAGCAACTCCTTGTGTGATCCACAAATTGATGATTCGGGTCTGGAATGTCTCGATGTTTGTAAACGCACCCACGACACAGGAGAAAATCCTTGTATAGGGCAACAACCATTTTTTTTAATAAAAAAACAAAGTCTTTTTCCGCCATATATGTGTCTGTCTGTTTGCTTGCATTTTAAAATCACAACAGATTTGATGGGGGTTTTTCAATAGATAGAGCAGATGGTTTATATGTATAATAACTCCGAATTTAACAACTGCGAAGTCTCAGGCAAAATCTAATTTCATTATAAAACAAACCTGCACATAACAATTGATAAGCTCTTCACTTCACACACATGTAACGAACACCATAATTAGCAAAAAAATCGCTGTACTGCAACCTCTGTTAACACAAAGGGGACGAGCGAGCGTGATATTTTATTAAAAGGGACATTAATATCTAAAATCTAGGTGACAGCACATTATTTGAACAAAACGATAATCACTACGACACGGTTTGGTTGAAAATTCATTACCATTACAGTGTTCATTAAAATTGGACGAAAAAGTGTTAAATTGTACGTTGGGGGGTGTTCTAATTTGTTCAGTAATTGCGAGGGATGCTGTCAGCATTTAAAAGTGATCTGTCAGTCGTACAAATCCTGCAGACGGATCATCCTAACGATAAATTGGAGACATTTGGGACAGCTAGGCCTTTTAAAAATGTTGCCCTGGTTTTTATACTGGTTCTATTTGTTTTTGGGCTAACTGCCGCGTTGGTTTATTTTGAAGGAAAAAGTATTTTCTAGATCTATTTTTTCAGTAAGGCGTTATTGGATTTATCGAAGTCTTATTTTTAAATCTGGAATTCAAATTGTATTGTGTTCATATAGCATACTGTACGTATTTGCATAATATAGTTATTTTTGTTTTACATAGTAACATTATTTCCTAATATAATTTAAACTAGAACCTTTAGGTAGAACTAGCCAAATTACCTTCGCATGGTCCATTATTTTGTTACCACTCAGTGTATAAAACGTATACAGTCGAACAAAAACATAAACAGTTAAAACCCCAAACCCGAAGTTAAACCGCATCACTGTTCGAAAAACTAAACAAAGAACGAAAAAACAAAAGGCATCGAAATCGAAATCTTGACTTCAATCATAGTGGGAATAGAAAAAAAAGAAACAAATTCAACGCTAAGCTTTTAAGGGGTAAGTTAAATAAAGGCGCTGGCAACTCCGGAGAATAAATCCTGACGGTATCTGCAGCCGGCTTTGAAATCACGAAGAGAAGCCAACCAGTAGACAGAACTTTCTTTATTTATTATTTGACAAATCTCGTAATTACAACTCTTCGCATCTAAAGTGACTTCCCCTTTAATTTTACGTTTGCAACTTTGAATTTTATTTGATAACGTAATCGTTTTTCGAGTTCGTAGATTCGTGGACTAGGTATTATTTTAAAATTAGGCGCCATGAATAAAGAATTACTGAGCCGATATTAATGGGTTTGTTACGAAAGAGATTTGTTTACTGAGTTATTGTTTTGATATTAGGCTGTTTGGTGATTACACTGATATAGCAATTATGCTAGAAGATCGTGTTTGTGTGTGTATTAGAGCTGATGTCGCAATGAATACTGAATTTGCTATTTTATAAAAAGAAACAGTACTTACATTGCTTAGTGAAAACATAACATAACAAATCAATACGAAATATACATTTAATATTTTTGTACTGTCTACAACAAACCACAGTAACTAACTATAACGTTTCCTAGAATAGCTCATTCAAGTAGTTACAACAAAAATGCTTGACAATGTCAAACACACTCGAACTAACGCGAACCCTCGAAAAACTTACGTTCAATAATTGTGGTACGAAATATGAGTGTTATGTGTCCCAATACATAATAACACCAGTTTCATGGACTCGCGCAAAGTTTTCAATCGAAGGCCCGGTCAATGATTCCCTACTTGGTTTTGGCCCTTCAAAGTTTTCCTATAAAAGGCTCGAAATATGTTGTGATATTTCTCGGATAACAAGCAAAGTTTCGTCCTACGGCAGTCGTAAAGGCAGCTAGTTGGACCGCGGTTGGACTCGTGCCAACAATCCTCGCTTCCCTCACGCCTTGCTTGTCAATGAAAAAAAGATATATTTGATTATGCGAATTATTCCCGCGTCCGTTATTTGAATTCGAAATGTTCTACATTACAGCGCTAAGTCTTTGACATTATTCAACTTCGTTTTCGTACTAATAATTTAAAAATGGAAAACGAAATTAAAGGAAAACATTCCTTATTCGTATAAAAAGTCTCGCAAAAAACTCTGTGAAATAAATACGTTTCGTTGAGACTCGTTTGTTAGTCTACATAAAACCTTATTGAGTCGTCCCACTTAATTATTTCGGCATCAAAGCTAATGAGAAGTTTTTTTTTTCTATTCTGCTCCCGTTCATGTGTCAAACAAAATATTATTTAATTAAACATGAAAATTAAGCTGGAAGCCGACGACAGCGCTGTCAAATTGCGCTGGATTAATTTCGATTCATTTTGTTGCTCCCACCTGTTCTCAATTTAATTATGTCGAAGTTCGCTTCATAAGTAGCTGTGTAATTTCACATGATCTACAGACTTGAGAGATCTAATTAAATTCTTTGTACAACATCGCAAATAGCGATGATTTCGCCTTCCTATATCAACCAATCACCAAATATTTTAGTGTTGAAATTAATTTGACATTTGATGTTTATTAATGTTATTTCGGGACGTTCTGTTTATGAGTTCTGTTTAAATAATAATGTCTATTGCGTCTGATTTAAATAGAAGAAAATCATTTTAGAATTAGTTATGAGATATTAAGAGGTCGCTACGTGCACTGTCATGCTTAGTTTTTCATCTCAATATAAACTGTATTCATTTCTATGTCAGAAAAGTATCTTAAATAAGGTACACCTCCATTTTCTTTTCTCAATGTAATCTTGCCTAATATCTTTAGATCCATTCTGTTGTCTGCGGGTCTCCGCGGGTCTTTAGTGGTTTGCATAGAGGTCGCATCGACCTGTTGCTACCTGACTTGCTATATCCCGTACCTTAGTTTGGCTCCCAGTCTTAACTTTGAAGAGATTTGCACACCTTTTGGCTTGAAGCTTAGGTACCGTAGAAGTGAAGACTGTGGAGGTTCATAACATTTTCACTCGACGGTGGATTATTTGTATTAATGAACTGTGAATATCTACGGAGTGTAACATGTCCTAGATTTTCATATAATCTTTTCAAGGTTAAGATATAAACTTTAAATGTATGTATGTATGTATCTACTTTAGGATTGAATTTAAGAAACATTATGAAACCTATTTGGTATATTTTTTTCAGAAGTTTATTTTAAAGTGAAACGTGTATTAGTTTTATACCAGTACCCTTTATATGAGTTTGCTTTACGTTTAAAGTAATAGAATCGAGAGCTCATTCGGCGCTCTGATTGGCCAACTTGAATACACCAACCAATCAAAGCCCCGAACGCGCTCTCGTTTCGATTACTTTTACAGTTGTACTGTTTCGGACTTATAATAGCTAAAGGGTTTTTATACCATTCTGTATAAATATACATCACTCACTCACTTCTATCGGCCCATTTATGCATGTTACGTGTAATCTAGATTATTGCCTGAAGGTAATCCCGGATTGTGGGCCATTTGGGATCGCGATAACCTTACTAACGGGAACTAGAGCGAGACGAATTCCCGGGATGGCTCATTACATAGAGTGATAACTTTAGGTAATTCAAGTATCGTTGTATCGGCAACGAGGTTGTCTAGACACAGTTTCTTCTATAAATAGTATCAACACACAACGTCACGCCTTTGTATCCCTAAAGGGGTAGGCAGAGGCGCACATTACGGCATGTAATGCCGCTATACAATGTACACCCACTTGTCACCATTTGTGTTATTGAAATATAGTATCAAATTATAGTACAAACACTTTTGATTCCTTTTGTATTTTACTGCTGTCGTCAGACACATTTAATGATTGCTTAAACTATTCTTCTTGATGTGTATGGGTATTTTGTTACACGTTATATACCAAAAACAATTGTAAGGGGCTGGGTTAAGTAATCATTAAATGACTTTGAGTACGGTCGTTAGAACTTTTTGTTAGATTTACCTACAATTCTAGATTCCGACATGTACATATAATTAATAGTTCGAAAAAAATAAATTTACTTGACTTCATGACAAATGACCAAACAAGAAACTGTCTGTTTTCCACTTAAAAGAACAAAGGTATCAAAATAAATTACAATTTATTTAATAGTGTGGGCACGGTACTATGGCCCCACAACTGCAATTATGTATTTTAAAAACCGTTTGGTGTAATAATGACAAGCTGTGGTTAGCCATGGCGGTTGATAGCACACATATTTTGACACTGTGTATACCAATTAATTAATTTATAATTAATGGAGAAAAGTAATTCGAGTGATGGCAAATGTTTCAATCAATGTAAACAATCATTGTATACGCTGAACACGTTTTACATAATATTCCTTGAAAATCACATGTCCATAGACAGTTTAAGGGTACTTTTTACCGGAGATGTGCTACGTAGCCATGCTACGAAGATATACTAGCTAAGCTGTGAAACTATGTGACCGTTTCCCCTTGACAAGTTGTGACAAAATATGTACTTTAAAGTTACAGTTTCCGTCAAAGTAATATTTTATCCCACCATTAACATCCTTCATTACAAAGAAACATATTATGCAACACAATAAAAAAATCCCTTACTGAAAAACAGTGAGATATAACTGGAGAATATTCGTCGAATATGTACGATTTGTGGTAGCAGAATAATGTGATTCCTACGTGACACGCAAGATGGCGCTCTTGTCACGAGTTGGCCCAATTTATGTAGATGACGTGCTTCTATGGAGTGCACAGTTTGTTCCCATTCGCAAATAAGGTACGGCAAATAAGGGACGAGCTGACTAAACTGGTGGGTTTTTGCTTGGGTATTTTGACTTTGCATTTTAAATGAAACAATTATTAATATTTTTTGTAATACAACTCTTAGAAGACATCTTATTTTTTAATAAATCTTTGTCCCACATTACTATTTTTTCCGTTATTGTAGGTGCGTTTACAAACATACAAGTTCACATACACATGACACCCAAAGCCGAAACAACAATTTGTGGATCACACAAAGAGTTGTTCCATGCGGGAATCGTACACCCTACACGTTGTACGGCAGTCAGTTACCCAGCCATCACGTCAACTGTGCAGTTGAATTACTAAAAATTGTTCTATTTGTACAAATAAGCACGGTTTGGTAAAACGAGGTAACTAGAGCCCTCAGAAATTAGGTGACGTCACACACACACACTCACATCCACAAAGACCTATATGAAATATGGAATACATAATGTTCATTTATGTTTATTTCTTGCAAATTATGAAAACATTGATAAATAGGTAGTTTGGAATGCCACATTCTTAAAAAAAATACTTTATGTGAAGTATTTTTAAACAAATTAATGAGTTGTAATAAAGTATAAAATGTCATTTGAAATACTGAAAGTGCATTTGCCATATTGCCATTATGCTTGGCGTAGTGTCTATACTATTGTATTCATGGTTGGTTCATTTTTAATAACTCACCCATCGATTTTATTAACAATTTTTATTATTAAGTAATAAAAATATTTATTTTTTAGTACAACAATTTCGGGATCATGGGACGGGGTGAGGTCATTACCAGATGGCCCTCTCATTTTCACTCCGTTCATTGAAAATGGTGAGATAGAGAAAGCGAGAGAACAATCAGAAGTGGACCCATCTCTCTTCGCAGGCGTCAAGAGTTACGCAGGATACTTTAATGTGAATAAAAGGGCTCAATGGAACCTGTATTCATGGTTCTTTCCCGCCCCAGATCGTGATCTAAGCAGTACGCCATTGATAATCTGGTTGCAAGGAGGTCCTGGTTACTCTTCCTTACATTCTTTGTTCGAAGAGATTGGCCCAATAGATTATCTATATTATAATGAAACTGGTAAAGTTGTTTCTACTAAATTAGTTCTAAATTATCTTCTAGTTTTTTTTTTATTTTTTTTTTTCATGACGTCTGGGGTAATTCGCTGAAGGTCAGAGGTGCATATTACACGTAATGCCACTGTACAATGTACACTCACTTTTCATAATTTGTGTTATCAATTCGATGTAATAGGGGGCGAGCTTACTGACAAATTTTCGAAAAGCCGAAAAAAGCTCAATAATTCTTTGCCCGACCCGGAAATTGAACTCAAGACCACTTGTCAGTGGCATTTGCGGCTACTCGACTACGACGGAGCAGTCTAGATTTTTATTTTCTTTTTGTTTGTTTCAAGTTTTTGGTGTTTTGAAGTCAGTTTTTTACGCAGTTTCTAATTATTTATAAAATGGTTATTCCCGGTTTTCAGTGGCTAAACGGAATATTACATGGGGATCGGACTATTCACTTCTCTTTATTGACAATCCAGTGGGAGTTGGATTTAGCTACAGCGAGAGTGGGGAATATGTGACTAATATTGATGAGGTAATGATATTACTCTTTAGTTTTCATCATCAGCTTGTGAATGTCCTCTGCGGAAAAAAAACCTTTTTCTACCTTCCCCAACCATCCATTTTAGCCACGCAAAAATCCTCTTAAGTCTCCGAACTATCCGATTGGAGAGAGGACCTATATATCACACTACGTCTCATTCGCGGTCTGTCTACGGGACAGAGCATGGTACCCAGATTAACGCTACTTCAAATTACTGATCCCACTATCATATCAATCATTCCTATACAATATACAATAGAAATATTTTGTGACTGAATTCTTGCAACTGAGGTGCCCATAAACGTTTTTATCCTTAAAAACTCCTTTACCAAATGGCTGTGCGGTATTGTTGTACTTTAAAGCAATAATAATATAACATTACTAGCTGTCCCGAACTTCATATCGCCTCAAACATATTGTCCTCACCTTTTAAACCTTCCCTAGATTTCCACAAATGATGCAAGACCAAAATTTGCCAAATCGGTCCAGCCGATATCTACTTTTAGCGAGACTAACGAACGGCAATTGATTTTTATATTTTGTACGTTTTAAAGGTTGGGGAATGTCTTCTAAATCTGCTTCTTCAATTCCAAGAAGTATTCCCAGAAATGAAAACTGCGCCGTTGTTCATCGCCGGTCAATCGTATGGCGGCAAGTATGTTACGTCTTTTGGACGATACATACACAGAAATAACTTGGATCCGAAAAAGAAGAAAATTAATTTAAAGGTGACATAATCGTTTTATTTAGGAACAAGTTTTAAAATGCCATAATATTAAAATTCATTTTGCATTTTATAATATTGTACCGTTATTAATACCTCTGTGTAACAAAGGAGTGTATTAACTAAAAACATCGGTTTACTCACGTAAATATGTATATTGACTAAAGCTCTACTAGTTTCGAGTCACAGAGGGACTCTTAATCATGAGCAGCGCGTGCGGACGAGGCGACGTCACGCATCCTAGTGATTTCTCAATATGTTTACGGGGGTAAACCGTTGTTTGTAGTTAATTTAGCATGTCTCACGATAGTTATTATAAAAATACAGGAGTATATTATTTTTACTACTGTTCAATGTAGGGTTTGGCGATCGGTGATGGTTGGATAGATCCACCGACACTGCTGCACCGCTCCGAGTTGGGATTACAATTGGGACTGCTGGACAAAACTCAAGCTGATATGATTAATTACATGGAAAAATTAGCTAGATATTATTGGGCCAATGACAAATTTGAATTGTATGAGAAGGTAAGATTATACCTACTACTTATTATTTGACTTTATTGTAGTTTGTATGTATGTGTGTTACTCAAACACGTCGAAATGGTTAAAGGGATCAGGATAGAATTTAGAACACGGGTAGATTATGGTCTGGAATAAAATATAAGCCACTCTTTATTGTGAAGCCGCTGATAGAAGCTAGTAGATCCATATTTTGTTTACTAATTCCTAAAGGGTCACACTAATATTATAAATGTGAAAGTTTGTTTGTTTGGATTTTAGTCCGTTAATCAGGCTGAAACTACTGAACGGACTTTGATGATGTTTTATATACAGATATATGAGATGACTTGAGTTTGAAAGAAGATACTTTTATCCAATGGGAACGCAGGCAAAGACGCTGGCAGAAGATAGTAACTAAATATAATTTTGTACCTCTTGTATTTCAGGCTGCACAAGCAGGCTTGGATATGTTACATATATTTGCACCGACTAATCTTAAACACATATTGTCAGACATAATAGTAGATGTGTTGACGTATTATGAGGAATTTCTAAATAGACCTGATGTACAGCGGGCTATCCACGTTAAAACAATGCAATATTCATATTTCAACCCTGTCGTTGAAAGGGAATTAAAAAAAGAAACTTATCAAACTTCAAAACTATGGTTGGAGGTGTTATTGGAGCATTATGGAGTTCTGTGTTACAAGTAAGTTCTTTACCATCAAAAACATCCTGTAAAAAAAACCAGATCTCGCACCACAGTTTTCCTAGCGTTAAAAGTTGTAAGATCCATGTAATACCAAGTCGGTTATTTTATATAGTCCCTATTTAAGAAACTTCTGTTTTCAGTTGTTTAATGAGCGCTTCTCGCCATCAAACGTTACAGTTTGGCGAGTCTAGATTTAAGACCACAATTTATGTAAAAACTTTGAATAAAATTATAAAAAAAAAAAGTTATTATGTAAATTGTTATCATATTAATATTAGATTTATTTTACGTTTTAAATAAAATAGATCGACTTAACACGAATCGAATAGACAAATCATGCAATATACCATCCTAATTCGTAATCATGCATTACAAGTAGGTATACTTGTGTTTCCATGCGATGGCCAAGTCAATCTATTTTATTTAAAACGTGGTTTTAAAAGTACTAATTTAATATTAATGTCGAATCATTTGCTCCTAGTGGACAACTAGATGTTGTGGTTGGATACGCGCCATCAAAGAACACGTACAGGAGTTTGAATTGGACTGGAGCGCAGGCGTATAGAGACGCTGAGAGAGTACCCCTTCTTGATCCAGATACTGGTGCCATTAATTCGTGAGTATCTATATAGGGTGACTGGGAATTAGTGATGGCTATTTTAACACCTGAGTGACGTGAAACAACAAAATTCGTGCGCCGTGCTTTCTTGTTATCAGCTGTTAGCAAGTTACCCGCGCCCTAACGCGTGCTAAAAAAAGTTTCTTTGGGAAAGTTGTTTGTAATCATGCGTACAATCACGTGTTCCTTCACTAATTACCAGTTACCCTAAAGTATAATATACCATTACACGTTACGTTCCCACAGTAACGTTTATGTAAAACCCATCCCTTCTCTTCCCGTGGTGTTGAATGAGTCGACTAAGGCACTGGTACGTGGTGCAAATTTAACAAAGAATAGGTATCAGCTCTCTTGGATATATCCGAACTTTTTTAAACTGCAATCTCCAACCCTCTTGCTAAGCATGGAGATTGAATGCAATCTCGTACAGTGAGAAGGTTCATAATTCAGCAGTGGGGTGTACTTTCCTAATTTATTTTTGTTATTAATAATTTCTTATGTATTAATGGCGTGCCATTATAGACGTCTACGTAGACGTCCAGCAGTGGACGAGAACATGCTGACGATGATGATTAATATTTTTGTGTCGATTTCTGTATTCTTTATTTTATATATTAAGTCATTTTGTCAAATTAATTTTTTTTTGTGTCCAGGTTTATGAAACTAGGTGGGAATTTCATGGACGTACTGGTACGTGGAGCAGGACACATGGTGCCCAAAGACAAACCCCGCGCCGCCAAGCAAATCATTGATATTTTCATCAACAAGTTCAAATAAAAATATTTCTGTTAATTAATAGAGAATATTAAACGATATTATTTCATAACATTGAACTAATTATTCTTTTCCATAACCCATCCTTTTTTTAAGATTTTGAAGTCAGTAGGGGATCTTATAATCCCTTTGTTTAATAGTACTGTATATCAAATCATAACGATAGAGTTAAAGGTATTATTTTAACTTATCTAGTATCTTCATATCAGCCATAAGGCATCCACTGTATATCATATATTTTTGATTTCATATGAAACTGTATATCAAAACGACTGCCTCGTTGGTCGAGTGGTTGTAAGTGGGACTGCCCGACAAGGGGCCTCGGGTTCGATTCCTGGGCAAAGTATTATTGGGTTTTTTTTGGTATTTCGAAAATTGTGAATGTGTATGGTCATAATTCCAGTAGCCAACAATGGATGGCTATAGGCTATGTTACATGGGACTTATAACAAAAATGGTGAAAAGGGGGTGTACAAGCGTACATTATATATCGGCAATAAGTGCCGTAATGTGCACCTCTGCCTACTCTGATGATTAAATAAAAGTTGCAGTAATAACCTTATAATTATGTCTGTACTGAAATTCGATGAAAGCTAGAAAATGTATAAAGTATGGAATTAGCCATTAAATAAGTTGAAAATGCTATTCGGTGTGACAGCCCTATTATTGAAATGCTTTGCCGTGTGCAGCCAATGGCAGTGCTGTAGCATGACCCAGTATGTTACCTCCTGCAAGGAAATGGAGGGGCAATTCCTATCGACAATCCATTTTAGTGTATTTACATTTATTGGAAACCCACTTTTTAGTTTTTATGTAACGTACTACTATAATCTCTACGCTTATCTGTGTGATAAGCGTAGAGATTATAGTAAACCCTTTTTTTAAGAAAATACCCACAGTACAGTAGCAGACTGTAATGGGCTGTTGATGAGGCGTAAAGTCTTATAAACCCAATCAGCATTGTTATCAAAAGTTAAATATATATATTTTTTAATGGAGGAAAATCATTCAATAGCTATTCCCGTCTTGGGCGAGGCTCTTGTGTCAGACTCTTACTGGCAAAAACAACCACATTCCTACTTCTGCTTTTTGAGCCCGGTCCGAGTCCCGGTCCCCGGTCTTGCTAGGTAGTCGGCAGCTTCGGATCAGTAAATGTATAGATAGGTTAAGAAAAACCTAAGTCATAAAGTCATACTTATTAGTTTTATCAAAATAAAATTTTATATGTACAAATGCCATACATACTATGCATTTATATTAATTCCTGTTTCATTTTCCGCACGTCTGTTTTATTTTCATTGCAAAATTGTCCACAAAGTTATGACATAGTTGGTAAAATTGTTTGGACAGTTATAATCTTTAGTATAAATTCACTGAATGTTTTAACAAACGTGGTATTAATTACTTTTATGTTGTAACTAGTTAGTCCCGCTGTTTCACCCGCTGATCGATTGCTGATCTCTTTTATTCGCTCGTAGCGTGGATGTCCTCGATAAATAGACTATCCGACACAAAAATAAATTATTCGTGTCCAGTAGCTCTAAAGATTAACGTATTCAAACAAACAAACAAACTCTTCTGTTTACGAGTATATCGTAATATTTTAAATGTAGATATAAGTCGCGGTCGCCAGTCGCAAATCTTCAGTCAGATACTATGTTTGGCACAGTGTCATTTTTATTGTACTTCTGGTTGGTACACTATCGATATTTTCCTTTGTTTTATTTACTTAAGATAACAAATATAAGTTTTTTTAAGTTTCTTAACAAAATTGCAACATTATTTGCAAGGAATTTTGTAAATTTTACAACATATTTTTGTATTTTTTTAGATTTACTTGGTTGTTTTTTCCAACCTGCTAGTAAAACTAAATAATAATAATAACTAACATATCATTCTTATTTTTCATTCAGTGCAACGGTCCTATGCGCTATAGTGCCTCCAAATCAAGACGGACAGCCTCTCATATTAACTCCATATATCAAAAATGGTGAAGTAAAGAAAGCAAGAGAACAATCAGAAGTGGACCCATCTCTCTTCGCAGACGTCAAGAGTTACGCAGGATACTTCACTGTGAACGAAACAGCGAAATGGCATCTGTTCTCATGGTACTTTCCTAATCCTGATGGCTTTCCTCTAGACCAGACTCCATTGATAATATGGCTGCAAGGAGGCCCTGGAGGTTCTTCTTTGTTCGGATTATTCGAAGAAATTGGTCCTATCCAGTATGTCAATAATAAAATAGGTAATATTATAATGGTCACTAATATTTTTTTTTTATAACGTCTCGCCTTTATCCCCGATGGGGTAGGCAGAGGTGCACGACATATGTATAATGGCAATGCACACCCATTTTTCACAATTAATGTTGTAAGTCCCATGTAATAGGTGGTGAGCCTATTGCCATACACTGGACACAATTCCAGACTCCGTGCTACCACCGAGAAATTTTAAAAATTCGAAAATAGCCTAGTGGTACTTTGCCCGACCCGGGAATCGAACCCGAGACCCCTTGTTCGGCAGTCGCATTTGCGACCACTCGACCAACGAGGCAGTCCGCATAATTTTAATATTTTTTTTCTTAAACAATGTTCTACTGTTTAACACAGTGATTGATTTTCAGAGACCAGGCCATATGGTTCCTGGGGCAACGACTACTCGCTTCTCTTCATTGACAATCCAGTTGGTACTGGGTTTAGCTTCACTGAGACTGAGGAGTACGCCACCAATGAGGATCAGGTGATTATTGCAAAATTAAGTTTTGATTTTAACCGCCTTCTTTGGTCGCAAGTGCAACTGACGAGCAAGGCGTGTCGGATTCGATTCTAGGTGGGGCAAAGTATTATTGGGCTTCTTTCGGTTTTTCAAAAATGTCTCAGTAGAAGCACAAGTCTGGAATGGCGCCCTGTATATGGGAATAGGCTCACCCTCTATTACATGGGACTTATAACACAAACGAAAAGTGGGTGTACATTGTACAGTGGCATTATGTGCCATAATGTGCACCTCTGCTTACCCCTTCAGGAATAAAAGACACGATGATACATTAAGTTTGATTTTCTCCGTCAAACTGGTTGTTAGGTTCAGGTTATTACTTGACATGTTCAAATCGTTATATGTATATGTTACTATTGATGGAACCCTAAAACTGTTTAATAACCTTTTCGCAGGTTGGACAATGTCTTTTAAATCACCTACAGCAATTTCTAGAAGTATTTCCAGAACTGAAGACTGCGCCCTTGTTCATTGCTGGTGAATCGTACGCTGGGAAGTACATTCCAGCTTTTGGACATTACATACATAAATACAACGCGGACGCAGCAGAGAAAATAAATCTGAAAGTAAGTAAATTAATCTGTAACTTTTTCCTTCATAGGATTATGTTATGTTTTTTATGGAATAAACCGGTAAACGAGCTGACGGATCACCTGATGGTAAGCAATCGCCACCATCTATGGACATCCGAAACACCAGAAGTGTTACACGTGGGTTGCCGCCCTTTTGTGGGTTGGGAAAATAAGGCCTGTTGGGGAATCGGACATTGGGAAGATTGTGTAATTGAGCTTCCAGTAACCACACTCACACAACAAAACTTTCACGTCGGCTTTCTGTGAGGCCGTGGTATTATCCCGGTCGAGTCGGCCCATTCCGGTTCTTCTATTTCATTATATCGATTAGTATATATTGTTTTTATTAAGTGTTTAATATAGTTTAATTCAATGCAGGGTCTATTAATCGGTGATGGGTGGACAGACCCACCAACACTGCTTCACTACTCTGCTTTGGGTGAACAGTTAGGATTGTTAGAAAAGGAACAAGCAGAGGAGGTGAATTCTTTGGAAGAGCAGGCTAGAAAGTATTGGGCCGAGGGCAATTTTGATTTGTATGTAAAGGTAAAATATTTTTTATTATTGAAAGACCCTGTGGTCCTGATGGTCCCTGTGGTCTGATCTTGGTCCTGATATATGTATAAAGTTTCATTGTAATCGGACCGCTAGCTTTTGCGTAATGCTTGAACATATATTATATGTATACACTACTTACTATGTGTCATTTTGTACATATACTTGTAGTATGCACGAGAAGGAAATGGCAAATTCATGGAGCATGCACCAGTTAATGTCTATAACTTTTTATTGGAAGAAACTGACGGAATACCTGGTGAATATGCAGAATTCTTAAATAGAGAAGATGTACAGAGTGCTTTACACGTGAAGAAAATGAAATTTGAACCAATAAATAATATTGTTAACGAGAAATTAATGGAAGACAGGTACCGTACGGTTAAACCGTGGTTGGAGGAGCTATTGGAGCATTATGGAGTTATGTGTTATAGGTAAACTCTCTTATATTATACGCTTTTTTTTTGAGGAGGGAAAATCATCCAATGACTGCTCCCGCCTTGGGTGAGGCGAGAGGGAGTGTCAGACTCTTACTGACTAAAAATCACCCCGTTCCTACTCCTGTTTTTCTAGCCGGAGCCCCGGTAAACCCGCTAGGTAGTCCGCAGCTCAGGTTATATTATACGCTAGCGGTTGTTTGCGACGTTGTGCTTGTCCGGTGGTTTAAGACGACCGCTTCTCATGCATAAGAATCCACGCCGATTTCGAAACCTACCAACGGCAAGTACCAAAGTGACTTTTTTAGAGTGATATGTACTTTTTAAGATTATTTAGACACCACTGACAAACGGTGAAGGAAAAACATCGTGAGGAAACCTGGGCTTATAATTTCTAGTTATTTATACATATGTTTGAAATCGCGAACCTGTATTGTGCAGAGTGGTGATTAACGCTCAAACCTTCTCCATGCGAAAGCCTTTGTTCAGCTGTGGCCTCTTATAGGCTGTTGATATGATGTGGTTGTCCGTGATTGTGCCTGCGTAGTTTTGAATAGATGCGTAAATCCCAATATTATTATAGACTATCAGTACTCAAAAGTGAATATTGTGATATTTTGTAATGTTAATAACGTTGAACAATTCCTTTCAAGTGGACAACTGGATGTAATCGTTGCGTACGCGCTGTCAATGAACACGTACCGGAGCTTGGAATGGTCCGGAGCGGAGGAGTACAGAAACGCTGTTAGGTTACCATATTACGATTACGCTGGTTACATTATTGGGTGAGTATTCGCACGATTTACGTATAACAACTGAAATGGCATAAGGTAGGAAGAGTATGAACGAGTAACATTGTGATAAAAACACAATATACCTATAACTCTATCAGAAATAAGTACCAATTGATCAGGTATGCTGTTACTTGCAGTTATAAGGTAAAAAGGACGAAGTCGTTTTTTTTTTTAGTTGTCGTGAAACAAAAAAACACAGTACTACACCTCTGTTATAAATACCACGGTTATAGCTCAAATTAAACTTAAGTATATCAAAGGAGACAACTGAGAGAGACAATTGATTTCAAAAATCTAAGTCACTGTAACTATGACAAAATCAAAGTGGGACGACATGAAAAAGTAATAGTAATATTGGTCCCTAACTTAATAAGAATTATTATAAAAATGGTCCTTGACTAGGAAAAGCTTGGGGACACCTGTACCCTTAGTATGAGTTTGTTTTATATTTAAAGTAATCGAAACGAAAGCGCATTCGGTGCTTTGATTGGCCGGCTCGAATAAACCAACCAATCAGAATGCCAAACGCGATCTCATTTCTATCTCGTTAAACGTAAAACGAACTCATACTAAGGGTACTGAACTACATAATAATTCAATTTTCGTGTAGTTACATTCACCTAACTGACATTACCTCCATTCCTATATCCATGTGTTGTAGGTAAAGTAACAGATTAGTGATGCACTGTTTCAGGTTTGTGAAGGAGAGCGGGAACTTCGTAGATGTACTGGTCACTGGCGCAGGACACATGGTGCCCGCAGACAAGCCAGGCAGTGCCAGCCTATTCCTTCGTATGTTCATTAACAAGTTCCAATAAATATCTCTCATTAAAAGAGTGAAATGATGTTGTAGAGCATTATTTGTATATCCTTGTATTTAGAACAATAGAGCCGAGCTTCAATATAAATAGAAATTCTACAAAACGAAATCTTTTCTTCAAATTCTATTCATAACGCATCAAAAAACCCGATGTAATTCAACCAATTTACACTTCCAGATATTCTAAAATTAAGGCAGATTATTATTTTAGTACCTAACACAAATTCTATTTGAAATTGAATCACTCGACTAAACTGAATTTATACAGCATAGAAACTGACTAATAGACACGCAGTGAAACAGGATGTAAACCCAGTATTTGGGTCAGTGGCGTTGAAAAAACATTTGGTATACTCCACTATTCCCAAACGCACTCTATTTACATCGATATTTGCGGAACAATGGCTCTAAGCGACATGTCACGCTGCCAACATTCACACTGACAACTTTAAATTGACGCGAATTGCTTATATCAACAACGACTGTATGACATTAAATCCCATTGAAAATTCGCTCAACAAACGAGATTGCGACCTAGTTGTCTGAATAATCCCTACATAAGCTAGATATCCTGTTATCCCGAAGCACGCGAGTGGCGGGACACATCGCTGGCTCGCATCCAACCTGTCCGGTGGCCGCCTCATCTCGTTGCTGCTCGACATAGCCCGTTGGGTCTAGTTGTATCGCGTCACATGGGACAATGCCATGCCGTCTCGGTGTCAACCCGCTATGACTCCAATTTGCTATAAAGCGGTGGCGCACCGCACTCACTTCGCTGCCGCCGCCCGTTTTGCGGCGTCGTTAAAATTTTATGTTCAATACTGCTTTGATAGTAGAGTAAAGCTAACATTATGGTGGAAATTAAGATCTATCTCTTTCTGAAGTGCTTTTTCAAACCGTTTGCTATTTTTGTTCGAGTGACTGATGTGTGCTTGTCATTTGAGACATTCGGCCGCATGACATGTGATGTTCCGATGCATTTGGCATTTGCGTCATAGGAAATGGAAGAGATAATTATATTTCGATCCATTTTATTACTATTTGGATGATTGGGTACTAAAATTAATTTGTTCTTGAAAGTAATCAGAATATTTTGAATTGGTTTCGTTTGGCTATGTTTAGTTATATGGAATTTTGAAAAGGATAATCGTAATTAAAGTTAAGCAAACGGATTTGTGGTATGTTGTTAAGGCGGTCGGTTGGCGGCGGGGGGTTGGAGTCAACTCAGCGATTGTTATCCACTCACTCGCTAAAAGGGTAGAAAGATCCCGTCGCCCACTCGCCCACTCATAGGTAAGGAGCCCTCGAAATAGTTTTCATGCCTATTTTAGGATTGCATATATTATAATGTTATAGATTTTCTACACACATTTATTCAAGCGTAGTCCATGATATTCTTTGTGCAAAGGAACTCGTATTGAGAAATAGTTGCAAGACTATTTGAACATATTTGTAAAAGTAACCTACATAAATGACATAGTTTACTGAGATATTAGTTCTAGAATCACAATTTCTTGTCAATTACTCGACATAAATACGCTCTCTATAACCAAAAAGCCATTTCGTAAGCGTTTTCAGTGTTCCATCTTATACATAGGTCGTTATATCAAGAGATATCGTATAAATACATCGCTAAAATGGCCGAAGCCTCAGTTTTATGCCCATGGGGGCAGTGCTGGCTCATTATCTGCAGCTCTAAGGGATCCATCCCGTCACGAACATGATAAACTTCCACCATTTTATATATCGTCTAAATATTTTCGCTTAAGATTACGGAATATTTTGCTTGAAAATGAATCACAGTTTTGCAAACAATATTTTATGTTATTTGGTGAGAAAATAATAGTAAATTTATTTAAAATGTATAGTGATATTCAAACGAACCGTTTGAGAAAAGCTCGTATTGTTTCAAGCCACAGCGGAACCCACACTCACGTACTGCGTACATGTCACGCACCGAAATTTCGAACTCTTGATGTGCGGAATCCATATTAAAATTTGTTCATACATAAAACGATAACTTTGAAATTTCATTTACTTTATTTAATAAAACACCTTATAACTACTTACACTAAGATCATAATCGAAAAGCTTTAGCCTGTACATAAAATTAATTCTATAAGTCTTCGCCTCTAAGGTAAAGGGCTTCGGATGTCTTTCACAAGTGCTTGCAGAAGTAAGCTGTTGAGCCAAGATGTCATTACAGGCTTAAACCAGAGGGAATCTAAATTAAACTCTGTTGAAGGAAGGTATTGTAAGGAAACTGTGGAGTATTACCAGCCATTGGAGGCTATATGGGGTGTTATTATAGCTTCTATTTAATGTACAGGTTGTGTTTTTTGAAGGGTGGGATTTTTATTTAGATATTTGCTAATGGGTAATTGTTTTAATATATTATGTATTTTAGGACTAAGGGGAGGCCTTTGTTCAGCAGTGGACGTTTCTCGGTCGATGATGATGATGATTATGTATTTTGACTTATTTTGTAACTTTTGGTGGTTATGTTACGAATCGCATTAGATAAAGAATGCGAAAACTTGCTAAGATAGACAATTTTAATTTAAATTTTACTTTCAAAATCGAAAGGAAAACAAAATAAATGGATAAACATGTAATCTCAATGTTTGTACTAAGGCAAGCTATTTACAATAACCCTCCAGTATTGCTACTTGAATCGACTTAAGTACTTATTATACCAAAAATAAAGCCAATTAATGAATCCCCTGGAAAGGTCACCTTTTATAGGAAGGTTTGCCTAAACTCTTAATGAACGCCATTTTATAAAAGAATTTAAAATAAAGGTTTAGAATTTAAGTAACGTTTACAATAAGCGTTATTTGTGATTAAAACAGATAAGATTTTTAGTTGTGATTAAAATAGATTGTTTGTTTAAAAAACTATAATATAACAAAAACTTTTTGATAAAATATAAATATAAACAATAATCAAGCTACGAGTACCTAAATTACAATTTATTTTACCAAAAAATAATTATACAATTTTTTAAGTGTCCCTGAAACACACCGGTACAAATTCGAGTTATTACTCAAATCAAAACAAAACATTCAAGGGTCATTAAGGTTTGATAAGAGTGTCCTTTTAAAAGGCCAATCGGGGGAAAACAACATTTTTGGCCGTATTTTTAATTAAACAGAAATATTCATTCATTGTGTCTACCGCCGGCATTTACCTAAGGACAAAAGGGCCCTTCTTCGGATTAAATTTCCGTTGGGTCCACTTGAGCCCTAGAATGCCGTTTATAACCAGCTACAAAAGAGCCCAGTGTTGAGCACTAGAATATTACAATTTACAATCTCACTCACCCGTTTCCTTGTTTTCGGAGCGGAATTTTAATGGCTTTTGTTTTGCACTTAATAAATTGAATTTGTTTTAGTTTCTTTTTTTGGTTAATATTTGTCCTATTTTTTTGTTTGTTTGATATTAATAGTGTTTTTTTACTTGCTTAACCCTGATTGTTAACCCTTTAACCACCTGTGTCGCATTTTCCGTGCCTCTGCCGCTCATGTCGTATTGCTGCGACACAGATCATGCATGATTTTTTCGTTCTATTCACACAATTGCTCTTCTTTATTTAGTGTAGACTAGCTGGCCCTGCAAACTTCGTACCGCCTCAAACATAATTTTCTTACCTTTTAAACCTTTCTTGGACTTCTACAAACAATTTAAGACCAAAATAATCCAAATCGGTTCAGCCGTTTTCAAGTTTTAGTGATACTAATGAACAGCAATTGATTTTATATAGAGATTATTTTTTGTGTTTTGCAGTCGCGTGAGAGGCACGGAAATTGATATTTAACTTGGCGGTTAAAGAGTTAATGTAAGATTATCATTTTCTGTTTGTAAATAGTTAAATAAAATATAGTTTTTATCGTTCACTGCTTACATAGGTACTTAATAAAATTGTGTGATTGAATTCAAAACTTGTCTGTAATCTACTTATTGACATCGTCCAATAACTTTTTAAATACACTATATGTACCTAAATATCTTCACCAATAATAACTTAGGTGTATTTACTTTGTAACACGTAGTTATAAGTTTAATGTAAGTTAATACTTTGTCGTAAACATATTTATACCAGCAAAAGTTATAAGTACCTAGTATTTACATTTATCTGGAACTTAGAACTAGAAATGTTATTAAACATTATTATATTACTATATTTAGAGATGCAAAGTTCTATTTTTATTCCCTTTTATTCATATTATCATACTTTTCTTGCTTTGTTTATTATTCATTTATATTACAGTTGCATCCATCATAATTTACCTATTGGTTTCAGTTATAAAATTCAAAAACATTAATATTTTTAGTAACAGTTGATAAAGCGAAAGAAATATGTTAGATTCGTAGCAATTGGCGTTTCATTGCCTCTAGTTACCCCCATTGATGGTAAGAGGTTATCTTTGTAAGTATGTAATGTTGTTAGGTTATTAGAGTCACAACTATTTAATTCAACAGACAGAAAGAAGTCAAACGAGATCACCAGGTGAGATAGTAACCAAAGACCATCCTGTTAAATATACATAAATAAAAGAAAATCACAACACTTGGAGCACAATCTCTACTATCCTCAATGAGGCACAGGTGGCAATATGTAATTCGCAGCTACTACCAACAGATGGCACTTTCCTCCATTTTATTATAACGTGAGTAATATTCCTTAGAATAGGGATGTAACGCATAATAGTATTATTTTGGGACGCCCGAGTTCCACGCAAACTGCCAGTTACCACTTTATTAGGTAACAATGAAGTGTTTATCGTGTTTAAATGAAGCAATCGTTAATTTTGTTACTTCTAAATTGAACTTTGTTTTTATTATAGTTTGGTTGTTATTTGTTTGAATGGTCGTTGGTGGTTTGTGTTGGTCTAGGGTTGGCTAAATTGTTTTGTTGAATACTGTCCTATATTTTTGATGACGTGTTTTAGAGAATCTAACTTGTATTTGACAGTTATACGAATAGTTATTATAGTTATTTAGTTAGTCACATCTCAAAAATATTTATCCAAGAATAGAATAGTCTCTCTTTATTGGGTCATGGAGAGCAAATGGTAGTTAATCAAGTTAAAAGCGTGAAAATATAGCTTAAATCGTCAAGATTAAGTAGCAAAACCAGCCTAATTGGTAAAATACAGAAATAAATAAAAATAGAAGAACTATTTTTCCTTTTTAATACACAAGAACATTGTCTATTAAGACAAAACAAACGAAATAAATCTATTTTAATCCGTGATTCTAAACATAAATAAACAGGAACCTTGATTCCATTTTCATTAAATATTTGCCGATACTCAATATTGGACTCGGGACATGTCTTGTATATTTTATGGACGGAGAATCCGGCGCTCATTAGCCTAATCCAGTTCGATCCGGCCCGACGGCCAAGTCCGAAAAAGTGGAAAACTTTGGCCCCTTTTTCCCTTTTTATGCCTTTTAAATGGCGAAACGTTGTTTGATTTAACTGATAAGTTGTAAAACATTATCTTAAGTACGGAATGTTTTATGTTTTCTTCCCAAGTAGTCGTTGGGACAGGAATTATAAACAAAGTATCTTGTTTTTTTTATACAGATGTCGCCTCTGTCCTGTCTATTTCGTTCGCTGCTTCCATTGTTTGTTTGTTTTTATTAAAAATAAAAACAAGAAAAGGATTAAGTCACATTGTAGCTTCAAAGGTAATATTGTTTTGTTGCTACTTTGTAAATGCACGTCGCGTTTTTTACATAAAGACTTAGGCACACTGTTTTGTACTTTTTCAACTCCACTTCTAATAAACATGTACATTATTTTTATTAAAACTTGCTCTTGCAGGTGATTTATTTTTTTAAATCCTTTGCTTTGTTCAGCTTTGAAATATTATTTTGTTTACAGTAAAGACGTCGATGGAAACCTTTTGATAGGACATTTTGGTAAATAAATAATGGCGGAAGAGCATACGGGAGCCATCATAAGTCCCTGCCTATGACGACATCAGCACCGTTTACAAATGTATCAAACAAAGCCAATAACAAATGCCAGCTATGAATAATCAGCTATAAATTCTTCCACCACGCGTTAAACGTACGGCTATCATCAGTTTCTAAAAACGGAACGGAAATAAAAATCGAAATACAAACTTTTACGTACATTGCTGCGTTCTGCGCGTGCCGTCCACTAATACCTTAAGCCAAACGGCAATGAAACGTTAAATTTGAAAAGAAACCTGATTCTTGTTTCATCATGGCCTACTGACACTAAGGCCAGAATAAATCAAACACAAAAACATACGGATGGGTAAAAAATAAATGGGAGTGACGCGTGCGTTACGCGTTCCATATGTGCGGTGGTATATTGACTCCCGGTTGATTCATAACAATCTGTATTACGTTGCATCCGATAAAATGAAATGGTTTGTGAAACGTTGAACATTCGCCTCATTGCTTGGAGAACGCGTACATGGAACGAGCTTCAAATATTATGTAGGTGAACTGCTGTGAACATTTTTCGAAGGTCAAATCGCTTAACGTATTTTTTTTTTTCTTATGGAAACAAATACTTACGAAGATATATTGATTTGAAAAGTCGCGTATTGTCACTTCTTCATAAGGAAAAATTAAAGTGAAAGACTAAATAAAATTTAAATATTCATACCCCTTCATCACACCTATTGTTTTATATTTGCTGTCAAGAGTTAACTTCTTTTCTAGCTCTTGATATACTTCTTGTAGTGCCTCTTCAGTCTTGAAGGTTGTCCGTCAACTTCTTATAATTGAAAGTACAGAAAAGTTATATGATCAAGTGTGGGAGAGCGATGCTTCGGCACCAATGGGCGGGATCGACCGGAGTGATACCACGGCCTCACCGAAAATCGACGTGAAACAACGCTTGCGTTGTGTTTCGTTGTCTTCCCAATCCCCGATTCCCCAAAAACCCTTAAATTCCTAACCCCCAAAAGGCCGGCAACGTTCTTGTAACGCCTCTAGTGCTTCAAGTGTCCATGGGCGTCGGCGATTGTTTACCATCAGACACGACTGCTCGTTTACCATGTGTTCCATAAAAAAATATGCTAGCTTTTAAAGACACCCAAAAGTCATGATGAGATTCATCACAATTTTACTGGTTATAAATAATTATACCCACTTCAGTCATCTGTTCCAAATATAGATTTTGAATGAATGTGACTCCTAATAAACTTCAAAATAAAAATATTTATGTTGTATTAAATAAAAGTTTGACTTTGAAAATGTTCTACGAGTTTTCTCGAGTACTTGAACTACTTATACAACCGAGGACATAACTTTGACCAGCTTTTAAAATTTCTACTTTATGCTGTGAACTTTAAGTACCAAAATATTTTGCATTAAAATTTTATGAGCTTGAAATAAATACCTAATAAAGTGACTGGTATATTTTTAAGATATGCTAGCTTGAGTATTTGGACTCTTCTCATATAATATAAAACTTGATTTTTAGTTATGTATTCATTCATCAGTTTTTTAATAAACAAAGGTTGACATTTTTTATGGAGCTTATGCCAAACCTTCAGTATTATGAAATTTCGGACAAATTGTGAAAAATGGGTAGGTATATATTGTACTCGTACAGTGGCATTACGTGCCGTAATGTGCACCTCTGCCTGCGTCTTCGGGGATAAAAGGCGTGACGATACAACAACAAATCATCTATACCTATCATCTATATCGATCGTAGGTTACCGATTTATACACTGATAACTTTAGTAAAATCACTAGTTTAATCCCAGTTATCCAGCAGTAGTATCACGTAGCTGTAAATTAATCACAGGAGGACAAAATTTGTGCGACTGTCTGTGTACTAAAGTCAGAGCCGCATTATTCCTAGGACAAACTAGGCAAGTGCCTAAGGCGCCAGGTTATTGTCGCGAGAGACACTCCGGGCGTCGGGCATCGCACCATAATCTCCGGCCACCGTCGAAAGTACAGGTCCGCTAACGGTGAGCAAGGCTTGTCGCCAAAGAAAAACCAGACACGTGCGTACGGCGCGCCGCGTTCAGTGCGGCTAGCCAGTAGGGCTGATGTCCGAATTGGAGCTGCGGACTACCTAGCGAGTTTACCGGAGCTCCAACTCGAAAAGCAGGAGTAGGAACGGGTTGGTTTTTGGTCAGTACTGGCACTCCCTTTCACCTCGCCCATGGCAAGAGAAGTCATTAGCACGGCGGTAAAGAGAACTATAAGGGCACCAGCCTAGGGCGACTACGAACCTATAGAATTATTGTGGCGCCAAAAGGAACTAGGGGCGCCGGTTCTCGCCAGTATGGCGAGAGAGGTGCTTGCCTAGGGCGCTCTCTAGATTTAATCCGTCTCTGACTGAAGTCTTAGTAGTTTAGCTTCGGATCGTCCTACGAAAACCCTTAAGTCACGAAGCAAGTCCGTACTCCGACAATTGAATCCGAAACGTTTACGACCGAGGACTTGATGTGTTTGGAGTGACTGTCTTTGTTTTGTTTGCTTTATATTGTTTTAATAGTGCTTTAAATTGTTTTAGTTTTAAGTTTTTTGTTTTTGTGCGTGTTAGTTTTTATTTTCTGTAGGTGTTGTGATGTAACTGGCAATTACAACTATTGATAAATTAGATTCAACTTTTTGTTTTTCGAAAATACACTTGAAGCTATGCTGGTTAAACTGTGGAGTCGTAGAGGGCCTAACGTGCGATACGAGAGCGAGTCCCGGTAACCCGAGGGCAGTTCGCAGTTCTGGGTCGGTATCAGCCATACTGGGCCCCGTCTGTGGTGGTCTGAAAGCTCTTGAGCTACACGCGAAACGCGCCGCGCCGTAGTCATGGATCTGACTCTGGTCGGATGGCGAGCTATCCTCACCGTACGCATATAGCAGATTCACTCCCCAGACTTATAAGACATTACATTTTTGTATACATGTAATATGTATTTATGTATGTATATTTCAATAACTACTATCACCATTAACTACATTTAATGGTTTTCAGCATTAAACCTCAAAGCTAGACTAACTAAACTGGAAAATTACTCTACCATATAACTAGAAAATTGATTATTAATATTGTTTGACTTCGAGGCGTAACTAAAAGTGTGAAACCGTTTGGCTTGTGTCCTATGTGTGTGTGTTGTGTATGTGTGTATGTGTGAGTGTGTATAATTGTGATTCCGGTACAGTGGAAGCCACCTGCTATTATTGTTTACGGTCGTTAGTAAAATTTGTAAGTAGGTAATAGCACCGCGGAGTCGCGGAATGACTTGTGTCTTTATTTAATTAAATTAAATACATGATAATTATAAGTATCTAAGTTTGCATGCTTATTTATAATGTGCGAAGATGGCGGAGAACAACACATTTATACATATGTCACCAACTTTACTCTTCTGGTGGGTATTGACTTCGAATTTAATAGAGACTGGGCCGCAGCGAAAGCCATATACCAAACTATAGCTGATTGTCACAGAGGCAGATTTATATAATCTAGACTTGGTAGTAATAGAAAGTAAAGAAAGAAGCGTCGACGCGGTCTGCGGGCCGCAACTCCGCTGCCACGCCAGATTAGTGCGTGGCGGGACGAACTCCGGTGTTATCCCATGACGAAATGGCAGCAAGTTGAAAGCCTAGAAAGTCATACTTTGCTGTTATTAAAAAGATAATAAAAGTAAGATCACCAACAATCTCAATAACCAATCAATACATTTCGCTATTCGCTACTGAAGCGAACAGTTTGCTTTCCAACTATTAACTCACAACCAAACGATGTCTAATCAAATCGAAACAAATATTTAGATACTCCTCCTGAAAGGAATATTTACTATTACTTATTATCAATAAATATTGATCCTAAACAACTTAAACATTAGGTATATTTTCGTACAGACAAACTCATTTAGTCAATTCTTAGAATATAAGCCAATGCGAACAGTTTTGGAAACAAATCGATGAATATCGTTAAATGACTATCGCTGAACTGCACTTGCTATTCAAATGGGTACGATTTGGAAGGCATCCATGGCAGAGCGTCCAACGCCAGCACCATTATATGCCATCCAGTTTAAAATGAACTGCGGATGTCTTGAAAAAATTGGTGGTGGGGATCATTTTAAATTGGGCGCTTTATACCTGGGAGAGAGCAGTGATGAGCCGTTTTGCTGTAACGTTCCTCAATCGCCAGCTGTTAAGCTCGGAACGAGGCCTTATGGGCGGGAAAAATAGAAGATAAAACAGTTAAAGGCGTAGCTGTGCTCTTTAAATGGTTCGATACGAGTGGAAATGCCCCTTAGTGTGTGGATCTGTACTGGAGTATTGAGAGCTGTTTCGTTATTAGAGGCGGTATTTATAAGCTAGTGTGAAAACGTGGAAATGAACTAGATGTCAAAACTGTCTACATTTCGGTTGCTTTTCTCAAAAATTTACTAAAAAGAGAAAGATATATTTAGATGAAAATACGCACGGTATTCCAAAAAAATCTATCCTCAAACAAAACGATGACAAAGTTTAAAAAACCAGCCTAACACGAATTACATTATAAAACTTCTATCCCACACTCATAACGATAAGTAGCTATCTTCATATTAATCACAAGTACGTTTAACTCGTTACTAACTTCAGGTGCGATGTCAGATACAACGTATTTATGAATATTAGAAAAGTTTGCCTATATGTGGCTTGGTTTCTAGGCCAGAGGCGGTAATTTCCTAGCCTGAAGGAATTTCCTCCGAATGAATTACATATATATTAGATAAATGTTACGGTTTTCCTTTAGCGAAAACATGTTTTCGCGGTAGACGCCCAATTTTAATGGAGTCGAGATTTTTGCTTCTTTATTTTATTCCTTTCTTTTATACAGTACTAGCTTCTTTCAACGGCTTCGCCCGCGTTTACGTCGAATAAAAGTAACCTATGTGTTATTTCGGACCATAATCTACCTCTGTTTCAAATTCTATCCCGATCCCTTCAGCCGTTTTGACGTGATTATGTAACAATGATACACAAACTTTCGCATTTATAATATTAGTAAGATTGTGCCAAACATGGAGTGACAAAACCCATTAATGTCGCGGAAAAATGATTGACTTCATTACAAATTCTATAAACACACAACAAAATTACATACTCCTAAACAAAACTCTTCTTCCGAAGTAGTTGATTGTCACATAATTACTGGTAATGACGATGATGACTTGATTGATGTACTCTTACTGTAACCTGTCTGTAATAAGTACCTAGTAACTATGTATGATATTTTATTATAAAGAAATCATTTTAGGTTTTAGATACATAGTAGATAAAAACATCAAAAGGAATTTCCCAGACAAACGTACTTTATTTGAATGAAAGGAAAAAGCGGGAACCATTCAAGAAATAGAATAAATTAACTACGGTACACAAAAATATCGTTGAAATCAAAATTCTTTTGATGAAGCCATATTTTAAGAGAAATGTTCCTATTTCTGTGAATGCTCACATAATAATCTGTCGTTAACTCTTTAATCTCGTTAGGAACTATTTAAGCCCATTAAATCTTCGTAATGTATTAAAAGTGTATCAGTCACGTAGGCGACCAATAGAATATCAGGACAGATGCCAAACTGGCAATTAATTGTGAATTCTATAATATTTGTATAGTGACTATATGAATTCTATAGTATTATTTAGAATTGTGAATTGAATAGTAGATTTATCCAAATCTGTGTGTTTGGTTCGAAAACTGTGTCAAATGTTGTGTACATAGACCTTTCTATTTACTCCTTTTTTAATGGGGGAAAATCATCCAATGTGTTGTCAGTCTTACTTACTGAAAACCACACTGTTCCTACTCTTGCACTTTGAGCCGGAGCCCGGTAAAGCCGTTAGGTAGTCCGCAGCTCCGGATCTCCTCTTCACTCCTACACCAATTGTTATGCTTTTTTTACGGTGTTTGGACCTTTTTCAGCACAGTATACATCCGTGACATGGCGTGAAGAGTATTAAGACTTACCCTTTTTAAAGAGGAAAATAAAATTCAATGGCTTCTCCCACCATGGGTGAGGCGAGAGAGAGAGTATCATAATAATCAATAAATAAATATGAATAAATGATTCTTGAATCCTTGACCCTTTCACCAACATTGGCGTTTGATCGTAAAGGCAAACTTAATGAAGAGTTAGTCGAAAATTTATCACGAATCGAAAGAGGTGTTGAATCAGAAAGTGTGCCAATTAGCGTTGAGTACAATACTTGCTTCCAATGACAGATTCACGATGGATTGAGCCGTGTTAATGAGATGACTTGTTACCAATTTGTAGTAGGATTTATATGTCCTATGAAATATTACGGCAGTTTTCGAAGATAGGTTATGTTGAGATGTGTATTACGTAGGTATGACCAGCCAAGTTCTTCAGTGTCCTTAGTACGAGTTTGCGTTTCGTTCACCGCGTTCAGCGCTCTGATTGGTTGGTTTATTAGAGCCGGCCAATCAGAGCGCCGAACGCGCTCACGTTTCGTTTACTTTAAACGTAAAACAATGTCGTACTAAGGGTGCAGTTTGTCGTTAGAAAATAAAGATTGATTTATTAGAGACATTAGCTATTGTTGTAACCTTCAGAACCTGTACCCTTAATATGAGTTTGCTTTACGTTGAACGAAAACGAAACGAGAGCGCGTTTGGCGCTCTGATTGGATTGGTCGCTTTACTCGAGCCGGCCAATCAATCAGAGCGCCAATCACGCTTTCGTTTCGATTACTTTAAACGTAAAGCAAACTCGTGTTAAGGGTACTGTATTAAAATTTTGGTTATTATATTATAAAGTATAATTTCTTTTCTTGATAATCTTTTAAACTGTTATAGCATTTTAACTGTTTTAGACAAAGTTTTGGAGAACGGACACGTTGTTTATGCAACGTAAATAATGTAGATCTAAGTGTAAGCTTACCGAATTCACTGTCGCCATTATTCATGGGCGGTGCCGGCTACCGACACATCCTGGAACAAACAGATATGCAAATTAGGACATGTTTCTATTAACTTTATAATTGTGTAATTTTTAAAGATGGTTGCGTTTGATAGTGACCTCTTTCGTTCAAGTATATAAAAGTAAATATTCCAAACAACGTAATTAAATGAATGAAACAAATATTATTCAAAGTCAAAGTATTTAAATTATTTTTAAGTTTTCTTTTACTCATAATGTAAAACGAAACCCATTTTATGTATTCTCCTCTATTACACTACACACATTTAATGTTCTTTTACTCATAATGTAAAACGAACCCGTTTTATGTAACTGAAATCCTAATCTATTACACTACACACATTTAATAAAAGTTCTTACAATACATCGCAGACTGACTGGAAACATCATAAATCACAAATAAATAATGCAGAACTAGTATCGACAGCGAAAACTGGCGAAAACATTGAATGATCATAAAGTAAATTAACCTAAAAGCAATAACGTAAAGGCCGAAACCGGGTCGTCCTTGTTGACATCTTGTATGATGTGACTCAATGCTGTCTCGGCCTCTCGGCCTCTCGCGGGCGGGACTACACTCTACACATAGGGCTGTACCTCTAGCATGAGTATTTGTCGATAGTAACTTTTTTTAAGCAATAGGAGGCAAACGAGTCACCTGATGGTAAGCGATCAGTGCCGCCCATGGAAACCCGCAACACCAGAGGAGTCACAGGTGCGTTGCTGATCTTTTAAAAAGGAGTATGCTCTTTTCTTTAAAGTTTGAATGGGGATGGAAATGCTGTCGTGTAGGTCGATAGCGAAAAGAAGCGGCTCTAGCAACGTCGTAAATTTTTGTATGTCAAATATCGATTATCGACAAATACTATTGCTTCAAACTTGTGTTAGATTCCTCTAACAGATCCCTGTTACATCATTAAAATCTATCTATCATTATTATTTTAAATCATATTTCAGGAGCTCGCTTCCAAGTGGCCTATCTGGAAGTACTTGGCTATGTTCAGCAGTCTTATGGCTGATATGATAATGATGATGATGATGATGATCTCTGGTAGCGATAGTAACCACTATTAACAGAAAGTGATAGTTCATTGTAAGACTTTGAAGAGGGATTTTTCATTATACCATCTTCTCCAAGCTTGGCAGGCGGATAAAAGCCGCTGTTTAAAATAGTGTATTATATATGAGAAAATATGGTAGCAATTCGAATAGTCAGTCAAACATCTACATTTTCATCAACAAAAATAACATGTTGTCCCCTGTCAACGGCACAAATTTTCGCGTACATACAACGTACATAATAAACGTTAGTTGTAACAACCCTAAACCAACCACTATGCGTCGTCTAACAAATATAGACCTAAACACAATTGCGTAAGTTATGAAATCACTCATCTTACATTCTAAGATGTTCGTCTCGCGACAAATAGAATGGTAGCGTTCATAGTCAGTAGGGCAAGCTTCCAAGTCCATTAATAAAATTGAATCAGACGGACATTCCGAGGCACAATGTGCACGTGTGGAGATAAATAAAACTTCACAATATTTGTGCAGACGATATTAACGTACGAATGGATAGTAAAATTAAGAATAGACCTCTTAATGATCAACTGAAAACAAGCGTAATTAAACTCGCAAAATCAAGAACAAATTACTCTCTAGCTAGTATTAAAATCACTTCAAATTTTAATAAAATATTTGGTTAATGTCTAACTTAATTTCTTCCTAAAAATTCTTCACATCGTCTCCGGAAATCTAAATTAAATTTTTCTTCCACGCTTGCGGGTTGAACTGCGGACGTAAAAATAGGAAAGTTCGATAACTCTTCAAGCTAATAGAGGAAAAGCCAATAAAAATGAAGAATGGACGAAGCCAATATAAGAACTAACCGTCAAGGAGCTTTTGTTAGAAAATTAAAATCCTATTCTTTTAAAATTCTGATATTAAGAATGCAACGCGGGGACGAAGTGGTTATTACTCTCATACTGTCTCATAGTTCCAAAGAAGATTATATGAAAGATGATTAAAACTTATAAAATATTTATTACATTTATTTTAAAAAGCACAATTGCAAATTCGTAATCCACCGAGCGTGAGGATTGATAAACACACCTTACTCTGATGACTTTTTATTTTTAATTTATTTATTGCACAATGTACAGACTTAAACGACAATATTAGGGTTACATACTATTTATTATATAATATATTCCCCAAAAACTCTTAAATTCCTAACCCTCAAAATGCCGGCAACGCACTAGTAACGCGTCTGATGTTTCGGGTGTCCATGTGCGATTGCTTACCATTAAACTTACTAAATATAAAAAAATATAAACTACTAAAAACCATAACAAACAAAGAAACATTTAAAAAGCATTTAAAACAAAACTACGCACTATTCCGCCCCCTGTATATGACTTCATGAAAGTATACCAATCGCTACACCTGACTTAGCAATTGGCTTGTAACCGCGACGTCAGCTCTAGCATAGCTGACGTCATCACATTTGACTTGACGTCCCGGGCCGGTGCGCTCGAGTGCTGCGGGTTATACGCTTCATTTGACGTGTCAATATCACTTATTGCTTGTTATAGATACAGTAGTATCCCTATTACGTGTCATTAAGGCGATTTATCTTCATCATCTTTGTGTGGTTTTAAATAATTGCCAATACACAGTTGTTTTTGCTTTAGTACGCTATTTATTATTTAATTATTAAACATGCTAGGAAGGCGTGTGTATTGTTTAGGGTTGTTAAAATAAATCATGGTTTCTCTATCCTTGCATTAAATTGGTTCATCGGTTAAACAATATTAACACATTGAACGCCGTGGTGGTCACCAGTAACCGACGTTAGCGGAGGATTTGCCTTCAACAGTTTTCTATTGACAACGACTTAATGGTGCAACGTAATAATTTGTTTATGATTTCCGACACAGTATGAATTACCTTCGTAGATGTTTATAAATATAAGTAGTTGATTTTTACCCATTGTTTCTAAAGAGTGAGAAATTCTCTTAGGTTATTTGTTCAATGACTGAATACAGTTAAATTAGTTAAGTTACAAAGATGTTAAATACTCAAAATTCTAAAACGACCATTGATCATTTTCCACAATCGTGTCGCGTCGTCACATCTATCAATCTTTTCGACTATATCATTCGTTATAAATATGAAAGATTCCAAAATAAATCTGTGACACACTAAATGACATGGCGCTGGAGTGAGTCTTGTATTTATATCTTGTTTTAAATATTGCTTTCGATCAAAGGAGACCACGCCCACAATAGACAAGTTGGCGACTGGTTAAATAAAATAACATTTTCTTTATATTATGAACTTTAAGTACTCGTATCAGGACCTACATTAGTTATATCAAAAGAGAATCTTAACAACTCTAGGCTACAAAGATCTACATAATAAGATCTAGGTTGTAATCCAGAAAATACAGAGCTACTACAAACTTTTTGTTTGTTGTAGCGGTGGTAAAGGGCTCTGCTGTGGTACTGGTGGTAACCAAAAATGTTGTGGTGGTCCGGAGGTCTAAAGATATAGGTGCGGGTTGGAAAACCTACCAACAGCAAGTACTAATGTGACTTTTCCGAGTTATGTGTACTTTCTAAGATTATTTATATTCCACTGACAAATGGTGAAGGAAAACATCGTGAGGAAACATGGGCTTATAATTGATGATGATGACGATTGATGTAACCAAAATACCAATACTATAGAAAATTCTAAGATCGAATTTTGCATAACACTAAAAAATCCAAGATACACTCGAATAGAACAAAATGTCATACATAGCCGCGTCTATCCGAGTTAAACGAGCGATGAAATCTAAGCTTTACGCGCAAAGTTTTAGTTGCAGACACGAGGAGCACTTTATGTTTACGTATTGCAAGTAAATGTAGGAAACTTGTGAATAGCTCCCGCGATCGAAGTACAAATGTACCATGACATATTCACTGCGAGATTTTAGATGGAAAAGAGAATTTTTTAGGCGTTTGTGTGTTGGATACAACATGAGTATATAGATTTTATATATATTTAAAGATCAAGTTATATTAATTTCCCATTATTATGTAGAGTAAGTAGATACATATTGTAACATTTTTTCCGTTTTATAACACACTATATACCACAGATAAATCTGTTTCATTATAATATGTAACTTATTTTATTGTATCGCTATTTGTTGAGTAATAAAACTAAAAAAATAAATAAACTTTCTTTTTTACATTAAGTAATTTGAATGATTAGCTTAAAAATGACCTACAAGATGTCTATACATCTGACAGTGAGCTTAACGTCTTCCTATGAATAAACTCACTGTCTATGCAGAATCGTTGATGGTCATCGCATACATTAACATCAATACAAAAGAGCTGTAAGCGCGCGGTCCGCTAAAACATACGTTTAGTTGCCAATATAAGCCAATAAAGTTCAAGGTATCGGATCACTAACCACCAGACACAATACAAAGATTCAAGTATCAAAAACCCAGATAAAAACCAGGTACGTCATAACGTAAAAAAGGAATACTTAATAACACAGTGAGACACTATATTTTATACCCTTATAGGGGTAGGCGTGTAGCACTAGGGTTTAAAAATTCATTTATAACCAGTTGTAAGCTGGTGCCAAGTACTGGACGGCTATGATTGATGGCCTGCCAGAATGGATGGCTCTACTTATGATATATTATTTCAATATTCTTTAAGCTGCATGTATTTTTCAGCCATTTTTTGGGTGCTCTTGTAAAGATCGAGGGGTTATTTCAAGGTCCTGTCGTCTTATTTAATCTGTGTGTTCTTTTGTATGTTTAATTTTAGAATATTTTGTACCTAGGTAATAATTGTTATCAATAATATTTACGATGCTTAAGACAAGTGGAAAATTGTAAAAATAAATATAAAAATCCTGCTATTATGAGCCGAAATTAAACCCACTACGTAGTCGCGGTTAGCTAGGCAACTGGCTATTACTTTGGAGCAAAATCATCCAATGACTTCTCCCGCCTTGGAAGAGGTGAGTGGGAGTGTCTCTTACTGACTAAAAACCACCCCGTTCCTAGTCCTGCTTTTCGAGCCAGAGCCCCTGTAAATCCACTAGGTAGTCCACAGCTCCGGATCATAGAACTGGCTGCCGTGCAAGATGTTGATGGGTTTGATTCCCGTACAAAACAATTCTTTATGTAATCCACAAACTGTTGTTCCGGATATGAGTGTTATGTGTATGTGAAGTTGTCTGTTTGTAAACGCACCGACGACACAGGAAATCCCGGTCTAGGGCAAAGTTTTATAAAAAATATAGAAGATAAAAAATATATAGGTAGGTAAGCTAAAATAACGGATTCACAGTACAGAGCGAATTAAAAAAAGTGTTCGCTTCTTCAATTCCATTTCTATTTCGCAAAAAGGTTTTAACACGAATTCTGATTTCGAATATGGTTTTTCTATTTTATTTATCATTGAAATCCAATCGGTTTGTAATAGGCTAGTCTTCCTACAAACTAAAATTCAGCGTCCATTCGTAAAAACGATGTGTATTGAAAATTGATTTCTAGATATAAACGAATAGGATATAAATTTCAACGTCTAAACGTTTCAACAATACCTCCCTTTATTTTTGTTTAAAATACTATTTTCCTGTAAATATTGTTATTTAATATTGACTATTATTTGTTGTTTACAGCGAAAAAAACATGTTTTTTGTTTACCATGTTTTCTAGATTTCAAATTCATCGAAATAGCTTTTAAACTTTAATAAAACTACGCATTTTTAATAGGAAATGGTTCAGCGGTTGAACTCGTATATAATAGATGAAAAAACACTGGGAATAGGTATGATGATAAAAAGTAAGTCTATTTAGTCCGTCAGTTAGGTAATGAAAAAATATTAGACACGTATTTTTTATTTTGTCATAATAGATAACAATACTTAGATAAAATAAATCAAAGTCTAGGAGAGGGGACAAATACGCCATTTCTACGTATAAAACGTACCTAGAAGTGACGTCACGCGATATTTCAAATCAAAATAAGAATCTTCGAAAGTATTTGTTTCCGTGAGAAACTAAAAATTACGTGTATAACGTTTTAAAATAATTTACAAGACGGAAGTTAATTAAAACAAGAAATAGTCATGTACCATATTCTAAACCATTCCAATACGTCAACCGTAACAATATAATACCTAAGCACTATATTCCTATTTCTTATCATTATGCCACTACATATTAGAGACTTTAAGCAATTTAGAAACTTATCTTAATACATTTTAAGTAGCTATTTACTTAACTAAGCGAGATAAGAAGACCAGCTATAATTTTTATGAGATTCCTTCAAAGATTTTAATAAAATCTAAAGACAGGGTACCGGTGCAGGTAAATTATTACATTTTTATGCACTAGAAGTGTTTTTAATTTTGTCACGTACAACAAAGACGGGAAAATATGCTCGAGTATAAATCAAAAAGGATTTATGAAGTTAAGTTATGAAAACAAGGAAGGTTCGCGTTTAGGAATTTCGGATTTTCGCAGTTTAAATTGACAGAGAGGAATTTTTAATTTATGGGTGCATAATAAAGTCATTGTGTAAGATGAAATGTAAACATCGTACTCTGAGTCATTTAAATGAGTCCTTAGCAATTGTTTACGTAACAAAATCGTTACTAAGCAATAATTTGACTGCACAGTTAGTGCGGCGGCTGGGCAAGTGGCTGCCGCGCTACACGGAACAACTCTTTGTGTAATCCACAAATTGTTGTTTCGGGTCTGGATGTCATGTGTATGTGAACTTGTATGTTTGTAAACGCACCCACGACACAGGAGAAAATCCAAGTGCGTATTTAAAAAAAAGTGTCGTAATGAGGTAATCATTAAATGTCTCTGAGTACGTTAGTAAGTCTGTCGAACAACATTTTCAATTATTTGTTAAACATCCTTACTAGTTAAGTTATACTTAATAACATAACAAAATAGCAAGTTTCAAAACCGAAAAAGTCCAAATCAAACACGTAAGCCCATCAGATAGATATAAATATAAAATAGAATGACCAAAACCATTAGCAAAATTGAATTAGTGGCCGGCACAGCTTGACAATGGCACTCCAACGGCGCACAAAGCAGGATTACCCGTGAAGAACAAAATTTTAGGCTGAATGTTCAATACACATGCTTCATTCACTGTTTGCCTGACAAAGACCATTCGGGATTAAAGGATGGATGTCTATGTTAATAAATATGACCTGTCTGCTTTGTTTACTCTTTGTTATGCTTGGGGATCGATATTTTAATTTGGGTGAAGTTCATACGTGACATAAACTGGTGTCATTGGTGAAAGATAGAAATAGAATGTTATTAAATATTCTCTTTTAGTTATCTGGTCGCAAGTGCGGCTGCCGGACAAGGGGTTTCGCTTTCGATTCCCGGATCGGGCAAAGTATTGTTGGGCTTTTTTCGGTTTTTCGTAAATTTCTCAGTGGTAGCACGGAGTCTGGAATTATGTCCAGTATATGGCAATAGGCTCACTACCTATTACATGGGACTTATAACACAAATGGTGAAAAGTGGGTGTACATTGTATTTATAGCGGCATTACATGCCGTAATGTGGACCTCTGTCTACCCCTTCGGAGATAAAAGGTGTGACGTTGTTGTTTTAATAGAATCGGAGTAAACGAGCGGATGGAACAACTGGTGGTAAGTAATCAGCGCCACAATGGCAGTGCAATACCAGAGGAGTCACCTTGAAAGGAGTTTCTAGTTCATATCTACACCTGGTCTGTTTTATTGCCTTATAAAAATGATAGACTTACCTAATAGTGCAAATCGATTCACGTATCTAAACGTAAAGTACGTAGTGGTCACATTTTATCGGATTGGCATGAGAGATGTTTATTACTCTGGCCGAGATCTCGGTCAAGTCTCTATATAGGCCAAATCGGACGTTTAAAATTGGCGCTTGATTCATATCGTTCAGAATTCCTTTTTAAAGCAATCGATTTGTGATAACTGCCAGCATTTTATTGTTTAAACTATTCATGTAATTTATTGTCAAATACTAGAGAAAATACTTAAAGCTTTATCAAACGAAGGTGTATTATTACACCCCTTCTATTTATTGCTCTATTCCAATTACTTTAATGAAATTGTGCACCCAGCAAGAGTCCTTTTCCAAACAACCCTCTCTAAAATCCGTATTGCAATGAAATGGCATTAACAAAAGACGATAAAACGACATTTTTGAGTTCCTTTTAACATAAAAACTAATTAATTTCCTCATTCAATGTGGACAAAAGAAGCTCTCTCCAATAACAGGTAGAATGAACTCCGAAATTGCATTACTCCACGTAAAGAAGGCTACGGTACTGGATGGTGAGATGCAAGAGTGAACAAAGCACATTAGTCAGCGCAAACGTTTGCCAATTTTCTTTAGAGTCTTGTTACCGCATATGGATGTAAAGAGCTCATTACTGCATCTGGTTTCATGTAGACGGGCGTCGGAATTTGTTGGTTTTGCAGATTTTTTGGTGGGACTGTGACAACATTGTTCTTTGGCTGCAATATTGACATACATTTTCAATAAGTGTCTAACGAATTAAGATCAATCATTTTCATGTGACCTTATATTATCATAACTGTAGAAAAGTACCTACGTGTTTCCACATCTTGAAAAACGCGCATCGTATTCTTTTCAGTTCATTTCTTTCCTTATGTCTTTACGAATTTAAGTATAACCTAATTTAATTCTGAATGACACGCTACGTGTTTACATCATAAAAATGAATACAAATACCAAACTGAGCATCCAAAATACACAAGTCGACTTTCAGTCGGTCGTCTGCGCAGCCCATAAGGTCGACCGTCAATGGTTGTCTGCCGGAGCCATGTTTATATCACAATAAAACAATGTTTTACGACAAATGCCGAGCAATCCCGAGTGCCGACGAAGCGACGATGTTTTTTTTTTTTTTATTTTCCCCCACAATGGTGTCAATTGTTCGGGTAAATGTTTGCTGCACTTCCCGCGTCTTTGAAAAAGGCGCGCGCTAATTTAATTTCTGCTGTTGGCAATAAGATATTTATTTTGACTTTGCTTTTAGTATTGTTTAATTTTAATTTAACTTGTGAGAATATAGCTTTGTTTTTTAATTCTTTTAGAGTGACGATTGAGTCAAATCATTTTCTTCTTACTTCTCTTCTCGTTTAGATTTAGATTTCAGCCATGCAGGACAAAGGCCTCCCTACCCTCCTTCCACTCCTCTCTGTTTAAACCTTTTTGCGGCCAATCCTTGTCATAGATGTCGAGTTCGTCCCGCCATCTCCTTTTACCTAACCAAAATTTTACCAGTAGATAGTCACATAAATAAAAATTCTACATACAACGAAATTTCTAGTAAATTGAGCTTCAAATCCATTTGAGTAATATACAAATATCTTGTTTCATGTACTACGTCAATACATTCTGTAATAGTACTGACGTGACGCAAGCAAGAAGTTTCCGGCGATAATTTAGCATACATCTCGTGTTCTCTTACTTTATTTGGTTAGTAATCATTGTTTAGTGGCGCAATGTATATCGTAAACATGTGACGTCTTTTGTTTTGAAGTTTGGTCTTAACGTCATTAGCTCAAGGAGTTTGTGTTGCCATTTTTGGAGTGATTTGATTGTATTTTATATTAGGGGTTATTTATACATAAATAGAGTTCAATTTGGAATTTATCTGAATAAGTATATCATTTCTTTTTCCTTTAAACTTAGGAGCGCTTTTAGTATAGAAGAATTTTAAGTATGCAAAATTATTTTTTGGTACAATTTATCTGGCGTTGGAAAAATCAACCCTTAGTTCAAGAAATAAAAAGGTGTGCTGGACGCAGGCCGCTTCCAATCGATTCTCTGGAAGTCATTGGGTTCGTCTGGAGTCCCAGGGTCGTAGGAATGTTTTGTAACTGTCATAATGACAATTTTACACCTAACATTTTATAAAGGCATTTCATAAAGAGTACTATATCATCCTTGTACCTTAATTTTGTAGAACTTCTAGGAATGCTAGCCAAACATCTTAATATACAAAACCAATTACTTCCCGACTTTAAAGCAAATAGAACAAATACAAGAGTCCATTACAATCATCATTCATCATACAAATCATGAATGAACGTTGAAATACGTCCAATACAAGCCAAGTGCCAAATGTTTGTAAGTGGTAGGGAAACTGACCAATCAGCACTCAGAATTCAGATAAATTTTACAGACACTAGCTCGTCAAGATACACCTATTTGACTAATTTCCTTAAAGGAGTTTAAGCATTATTGCCCTATTATAAGGCTGAAAATCAATTGATGTAATTTAGGACTACAGGGTAAGTTGATGTGCGGTTTTACCAATTTATTTGTGAATTACGTAGCTCATAATTGGGAAGAGATTATCAGCTTTTTGGGGATGTATACAATGCTTATAAGCTTAGTTTTATTGGGTATTTTTTAAGATAATGTAGTGGCGATGTTCCAAGGTAATTGTAGTAATTGTAAGTATGTAAAACATGCCATGTTTCGTTTCATTTGGATGAGTATAAAGTATCCCACCAAAAACATCCTGTAAAAAACCCAAGTCTCGCAGCTCAGTCTTTCTACCGTCAAAAGTTGTGAGATCCATGTAATACCAAGTCGGTTAATCTATTTAGTGTCTACTTGAAGGACCTTCTGTCTTAAGTTATAACATAAGTTATTATCATACCAATATTAAAAATATTTAACGTTTTAAACAAATAGATCGACTTGGACATCGCTTGATTTGATTATTAGTATGTATCACACTACACAGCACGACGGGCCAGCGACCAACAGGAACGAGAGTTTCAATCGCGTGAGGCGCGAGAGACTAAAGAATCTAATATAATATTGTAATATTCATTTTGTTTTCATGCGATGTCCAAGTCGATCTATTTGTTTAAAACGTTAAATATTTTTAATATTGGTATGATAATAACTTATGTTATAACTTAAGACAGAAGGTCCTTCAAGTAGACACTAAATAGATTAACCGACTTGGTATTACATGGATCTCACAACTTTTGACGGTAGAAAGACTGAGCTGCGAGACTTGGGTTTTTTACAGGATGTTTTTGGTGGGATCTCACTTCTTTTTGTAGAGCCTTTCTTTTTGATACCATCTACTTCTAACGAATTTTATTAAAGGTCTTATGATATTTTCTTATTTTTATGTTGTTCAGTTTCATGGGCTAAACACACCCTTACCCACCCTATACCCCCTCCCTTGCCTCATATGGTAGGTACCTATCTACACCTATTAAATTTATAACCACCACCAACCACCAACTGCATAAATAACTTTGTAATCCCATATATTTATATGGGATTACAAAGTTATTGATGCAGTTGGTGTATTTGGAAAACTGGACCGAAATTACAAAATATTTAAGTTTTCCCATGATTAAGACACTAAACTCTATATGTATTCCAAATATGAAGCTTCTAAGTCTGCTAGAAGTGCCTTGGACTTTTGATGATCGGTGAGTCAGTGAGTGACAAAATTTAGAAACTTTAACAAGTTGTCATTCTTAAACTACTGGTTCAAATTGACTGAAATTTTAAATATTCCGTGTTTATACAATGCCGGATTAGTTACTGAAGATTCAGGTTTCTTGCTTTATCCACAACCGAATTATAGGGGGTCGAAAAAGGCCCGAATTGCTTCGAGAAAAGGATGGTACGGCCGTGCCGCTTTTTTTGCTCGACTTGGCGGGGGCACTGCCGTGCCCCCAGATAAAAGATAGATGTTCAAGAGATAAGAAGAATACACCGCCTGCGAATCTCACGCGACCCGCATGCGAAACGTTCGCGTAAGAGAAATTTCGCAACCTGCGTGCGACCGGTATTTTAATATAAAAAATGCACGCATGCAATTCTTCAGGTCTAGACGCTCCATAATAATGTTCCTTGTGATCTAAAAATCACTGGAACAGTTCAAAAGATTAACTTTTTGAACTGTGAGCGTATCATATCATCACTTTTATCCCCTAAGTGGTAGGCATAGGTGCACGTTACGGCACGTAATGCCACTGTACCTTGTACAATGTACAGTCACTTTTCACTACTTGTGTAATAAGTCCCATGTAATTGGGGGTGAGCCTATTGTAATAGCCTTTTTGAACTGTGAGCGTATCTTTGTAATATTCCATTCCAGTTACAGGAATAACAATATCTCATCTGGGGGCACGGCAGTGCCCGCCAAGTCGAGCAAAAAAAAAGCGGCACGGCCGTACCATCCTTTTCTCGAAGCAATTCGGGCCTTTTTCGACCCCCTATAATTCGGTTGTGGATAAAGCAAGAAACCTGAATCTTCAGTAACTAATCCGGCATTGTATAAACACGGAATATTTAAATCAGTCAATTTGAACCAGTAGTTTAAGAATGACAACTTGTTAAAGTTTCTAAATTTTGTCACTCACTGACTCATCGATCATCAAAAGTCCAAGGCACTTCTAGCAGACTTAGAAGCTTCATATTTGGAATACATATAGAGTTTAGTGTCTTAATCATGGGAAAACTTAAATATTTTGTAATTTCGGTCCAGTTTTCCAAATACACCAACTGCATCAATAACTTTGTAATCCCATATAAATATATGGGATTACAAAGTTATTTATGCATATGGGGTTACAAAGTTATATATAAATATATGGGATTACAAAGTTATTTATGCAGTTGGTGGTTGGTGGTGGTTATAAATTTAATAGGTGTAGATAGGTACCTACCATATGAGGCAAGGGAGGGGGTATAGGGTGGGTAAGGGTGTGTTTAGCCCATGAAACTGAACAACATTATTACTTGTAAAATGGTCGTCCAGTTTTCCAAATACACCAACTGCATCAATAACTTTGTAATCCCATATAAATATATATATATATTTTTTTATTTATTTATTTATTTCAGGCTTCATAGGCCCATATCAAATACTATAAACAAATACATTAAAATTTATAAATACTATACATACATTACAAACATATTACAATTAGTACTTAATAACTAGGTCACACGAAGAGACGGCGTCGTGTGTCGCGCAGTGTCCGGTAGCCGACCTCGGAACCGTCGGTAGACTACCCCTCGCGGCCAAAACTCCTCTTTCATGAAGGTCGACAGATGTTCAGTCGGCACCCTGACCACAAAGGACTTGAAGTCCACTCTGTGTTGAGAGTGCAGCTGCTCGACCTTCAGATGAAGCTTTGCCTTGATCTTGATGAACTCCACAATCTCCTCCACCTTTGTAGAGTCATGCAGACGGGACACGTAGAGCAGCGTCGCTGGTACAGCAGGACGCAGCAGATGGTTGTGTCCTGTCAATGCGGTACCGCACTGATTGCGGCAAGTAGGCTTCCTCTTTTTCTTTCTTTCTACAAGGGTAAAGCCTTCCTTGTCATTCTGGTTCTTTTTAGGAACCTCCTGATGCAGATCCACGTGAGGCTTTTCGCCCTGTTGAACCTGCTTACCCCCTTTTGCAGCGATGGCAGCGTAAGCACGTTTGGGGGTCGACGTACTCACACGTGTCGTAGCCTGCGCCGGAGGCGCTAGCCGTTCGGCGGAGTGACTCACTGCAGCGCCCGCACGTGGCGATGCCTGCGCCTTCGCCGACTCCAAACTGCTGACCGATGCATTAGCTGCACCGCGGCATGTGTTTGCGTCGTCGGTGCACAGTGTTGGTGACCCACTTACAACGACAGTGTTGCGTAATGCCAATAATTCCGCACGGAGTTCTCCGATGGTATTTTCTGATGACATCAGCTTCGACTGTACCTCAGCCAGGCTTGTCTTCAAGGATATGATGTCCTTGAGCAACCTGGTAACGTCGACGTGATCAAAGGTGACAGGGGGCAGCTTGTGCAGGTCCTTTGCCACGAATGCAGGCACGTCGTCGGGATCTGTCACCTTCAGCAAGGTGATGTACACTTTTCTCCGTTCCGTCTCTTCGGCGAGCTGGCATCTCGTCCAGCTTTCCAAGACATTGGAATAGCAACTTTTTGCCGCTACTTATGTCTTCCTCCTTGAAGTTAGATTTGCAGATTTGCAAGATGCTAAACTCATCCATCGTGTCGATGGCATGTTGAATAAATGCCAGCAACTCATTGGCTATGAGTGGTTGGGTACTCATAGTTAGGCAGGCAGCGGCTAGTGCCGCGCGATTCGCGAGTTTTGTAAACACGACCGTATACGAGCGCGCTTCGCACTGCACTCATATATGGGATTACAAAGTTATTTATGCAGTTGGTGGTTGGTGGTGGTTATAAATTTAATAGGTGTAGATAGGTACCTACCATATGAGGCAAGGGAGGGGGTATAGGGTGGGTAAGGGTGTGTTTAGCCCATGAAACTGAACAACATTATTACTTGTAAAATGGTCGACGTAATGAAAAACACATGATTGGACATGTCTTGAAGTACGAAAATCTAATAAAATAATATATTATAATTTAAATCTGTTATATATAAATTGTTAGCGCGACTAGCCTCCTTACAGACAGACTGGCCTCTATTTTACTCTATGCGTGGCACTTTCGAGAGTTACAAGTCTGGGCGGTTTACATCTCATTAATGTCGACTTTGGAAGTATTAAAGCGCAGAAATCATCAATTTGTGAATACAACAGATTAAGAAGCATTTACCGTCCAGACTTGTCAAAAATTGAGACATCAAAGCCTCCGAGAAAAGCCCATAGAGACAGGGAGTGGGCTTTGAGAAAAACTGTGGCTGAAGCTCAAGAAGTAGTACCGGAAAAGAAAAAGAGGAAGACTACATATAAAAATAAGAAAATATCATAAGACCTTTAACAAAATTCGTTAGAAGTAGATGGTATCAAAAAGAAAGGCTCTACAAAAAGAAGTGAGATCCCATCAAAAACATCCTGTAAAAAACCCAAGTCTCGCAGCTCAGTCTTTCTACCGTCAAAAGTTGTGAGATCCATGTAATACCAAGTTAAGACAATGTTTAAGGCAGGGTTTAGCCAATTGCATTGAATTTGTTCGTTTATTTTTTATGTAAATAATAATGAAATAAAAAGTTATTTAACCTGTTGTATTCCGGAACACAGATCCACGCGAGACACAATGTGTTTTATATACGAGAGGTTAATAATTCTTAATTATTAAAGGCAGTCAACAATTTTACAAGTAATAATTTCGTTTGATAAAAGCAATAAAACTTTTTCGAAAATGAAATGTATCACTGGATAAAACAGTATAAAATACTTAGCGCCTGTTTCACCCCGTCCATATAAATGCCCGATAAACTTTTGCGACAGATAGTACATACACATTACGTTCTTGATCCAAAGTTATCTTTTAAGTACAAAGCGGCTATCCAGACATCATGAAACAAATCCTTAATATTTAAAAAAAATATCTATTACCTACAGAAAAATGTAGTTAGAAATACATGCTCAATATACACACGTGACGTGCACAGCTGTCGCCACCCGTGTACCTTAGATTGAACCAACACGCGGATGTGATGAAGACGTCTGACGTTGTCATACGCAGCACTCTATCGGAACCTTACTTAAATATAGTGAAGCTTTCAAACTACAGCTTTAAATGCAACATTTTAATATAATCAGTATTCTATCGACATAGACATTGCTAAATACTTACTAATCTAGTAGCTATTAATCTGTAAATTTGTTAAAAGTCCTTAGAAAAAGAAACAAAGAAAAAATCCTTAAGTAGGCACACGACTTCATCCCTACAAAGCATCCTAAACATAGTCATTCGAACAAGAAAGGCTTATCTGATTGATTAGGAATCTCACAGTCGAATACACTCACGAACCAATAGCCCGTGGTACCCAGATTACCAAAGGAATGGAGATAAGATCCACAAAACAAATTCATGGTCCCAAATATCCGATATAAGGAAAACAAACTAACAATAAATCCAGCGAATGAGCTCCAATATTTCTATTTACGTCCCAAACGGTATCATTTGAATAATTTCCACGATTCCGCAGATTCCTAATTTCGAGTTGTCTATAGAGATTCGCGACAATAGGGGCGCTTTCTATGGGCGGGAGGGGGCGAGCCTCCCCACCGGCCCCTCGACAAAGAAATGTCTAAAAGTGAATGCTTACGACGCTTTTTGTGAGAACTGCGCTAGTAACCCCGTCGGTGACTTGAAGTTGGAGCTCGTTTCCGATTCTCGGTAACACGGATTCTGTGTATGTGTGTTTGTTATGTCTGTTGCCTTTAACGGAGTACTTTAAGGTATTCCGAGGCTTTCTCAAGTCCATTTTCGTTGTTGGTTTTGCGAGCGCGCGGCGCGTTGCTGATATGAGTGTATAAAAATTATAACTTATAGGGGGTGATCGGAAAACCATTTGTAGGAGTCTTGCGGTAAAATGCACGGAGCGTTGTAAATATTGTTGTTTATGAGCTTACACCTGCATTTTTGTATGAAACTGAATTACCTTCGAAGATTTTTTACAGAAAATTATATGTTATGTTAAGTGTCTTATTGTGTTGTACAAATCTTGAATGCATGAATTTTGAGATTATAGCCCTTTGAAACATATTTTTATAATAACTATTTAGAGATAAATTAACTAAAAATCACGGTTTAGTCACGTATAAAACTAGTAGAGCTTTTCTTCATTAATATACTTTAGTAAACCGTGATTTTTTCTTGAAAATCCTAATTAAAATAAAATAAAATTAAAGAAACACACACTCCACACTATTTAAATCAACTTCTCTCTACCAGACGTAAACATCTGAATACGAACATAAAGATAAGTATACACAGTAAGTAAATACATAGTAGTCAGTGTCCAGTATCTAGATTTCTACACTATCTGGTACTATCGATGGACACAGGCCATTCGTGTGTTACCTCCGGCTTGGCCGAAACTGTGTATTGAATGTAAGCTCACTGAGGCGAATCGAACTGTCCCTAAGATTGACTGAATGTACACTGTACAGATATGTGTGTACCATGTACATTGTACACTATTTGGGTTTAGCAAAACTAACACTTTGATTATGTTAGCTGAGGTTTTGCTGTGTTATTTATAGGCTAGGTTTTAGTTCTTTGGAATAAATGCTATTGGGGTTTCTGTTCTTAATTTTAGTGATAGGTTGATTAGGAACATAAAATATATTGAAAAGAGGATGATTGCAAACTTACATTATCTAAGTTGATATTGTGATTTGAGGAATAATAAATAAATCTTCGATATTAACTAACAGATATTTTTTTCTTGCTTCTTTAAAAACCTTGCCCCACACTAGGATTTTCTCCTGTGTCGTGGGTGCGTTTACAAACATACAAGTTCACATGCACATGACACCCAGACCCGAAATAACAATTTGTAGATCACACAAAGAGTTGCTCCGTGCGGGAATCGAACCCGCTACCCGTTGCGCGGCAGCCATTTGCCCAGCCACCGCACCAACCGTTCAATCAATTATTATCATTATTTTCAGTTTTATTTATTTTTTATTTTTAACTTTTCTAGTTTAGTTGTAAATTATTTAATTATTATGTAGTAGTATACTAACAAATTAACAATGAAATCGTTACACACAATCTCAAACAAACTTTCAATTTCCGTCACAAATTAAAAACAAAACACACACAGATCAAAACCAACAAATATTAATGGCTTGTCATATTCAAGTCAACAGAACACAGATCGTCATTGAGGAAAACAAAAGAGAATCCTGTTTTTCACTAGCAATGAGACACGGCAGAGTTTAAAGCGACAATTTATTATTATAGAATGAGACGTCACATGACTCCGCTCGCATTCCTTCCCGTCTTAGCAACAACAAAAAAAAAGCTGTGTTAAATAAATTCAGACTTATTTTGATCATGCTTTGTCATACAGACGGAAATTTGAGTGTCGTTGGAAAACAGTGGACGTCAACCTAATGTCGTGTCGTGTTCTGTTCCTATATTTAACTGGTCGTTATTGTTTTTAATTACGATTTAATGTCCATTGCTTGTGTTGAACTTTAGTGACGGACGTTTAGGGCGCTGTTGACAAATTACGACGATGTTTTGAGTTATGCGATGCGTGCCTCATAAATGTGTAGGAGATAATGAAAGCTTAGAAACCATATGTATTTTAAAGCATTATGAGAATCACAAATGTTATAGATTAACTTTCGGAAACTCAAAATTAAAAATATCGATCTATTTGTAACAAAAAGAACTCGTGTGTGGACTCTAGAGAAAACAAGTAAAACAGAAAAATATTATTTTATTTTAAACGGTTATAATGGGCTTATATTGTATGGTCATTAAGATTAAGAGTGTGTACCAAATATCAAATCGATCGGACGTCAGGAAGGAGGTTAAATGCCAATGCCAAAACAACCGTTTAGCAATAAAATTCCATAGTACACTTTCTTCTTTTTATTTCTTTATAATGTAACATTTTAAACATATATAGTTAAGACGTTGCCGTAATGTGCGCATCTGCTTACCCCTTTGGGGATAAAAGGCGTGACGTTGCATAGTTAAGACGTAGATTTACTCTATAAACACTAATATTGCCATTGACTGGGACATGTGACGTCACATCCATAGTAACATATCGCTTTCATATACAATCTGCTTTGATCTTACGCTCATACGCTGTTTGCCCCACAAAGCACAAAGCGTATATGAAGGGAGAGACGTTTGACATAGAGTAGGTGTCTTAGATATATCTTCTTGGAGCATTGACAGGTTATTTGTCTGTATGATAGTAAACTTTACTTGAAGTTATAGATTTATTAATAAGATATTTATTATTTTTGTAATCGGTGCAAATTAACTGTTTTTCTTTCTTTCTTTCTTTCTTTCTTCTTCCTATATAGGTAATTGAAGGTCACTTCTTCGCTGTTCTTCTAATAGCGAAGAAGTGAGTACATACGTTATCTTTTACCTTATTCCTTTTTTATGTCATAGTCAGCCAAAAACAAGTCCAGTAATAGGTATTTCGTCCGACCTCGAGAATCGAGCCCGGCAGTCACACTTGCGACCACTAGATCAACGAGGCAATCTAATTACCTAAACTAAATAAATAATTTATCATCATCATCATCATCAGCCGAAAGACGTCCACTGTTAAACAAAGGTCTCCCCCTTAGTCCTCCACGTAGAACGACAAGCCGCCACCTGCATCCACTGGCTCCCCGCGACTCTGACGATGTCGTCGATCTACCTAGATACTTATCCAAAATTATCTGTAAACTGTATATATTATAATAGAACTTCACATCAAAACACACGTTTCAATAATAAATAAATCTGACCTAACAAGTACATACATAATGTACACTCAACAAATTTCCACATAACCATTAGTTTCGACTGTTACCATCAATAACGGATTCATTTTAATTGAAATGGTTCAAACAAATATGTTGTCAAGTGTCCTGTTACATTACCGACATGCCATTCTGTCTACCCCAATACAATAATCAGTATCAATATGTCCAAGTGTTTGTTGACGCGGAATCAAGTGGTGTATTCAACATTATTGGTAATTAGTGTGTCTGCTTTTGAAATTATTTTGTTTATTAAATTATGCGTTCTGATTTTGGTTGAATTTTTGTGAAGGATTGATTAGGTCAGGGATAATGTTTGACGATTGTACTTTTATTAGTTCGTGATAAATATAAATTTACGTATATGTACAATTATTGATTGGAAAAATGTATTCAAGAAATTGTCAGCATGTGAATTTTTTAAAAGAGTAACGAAATGAATTTCTTGTTCGTTCTTTTCCATTCGAAGCTTCACTTTGGAACGAGCACCAGCTTCATTGACGAACAGACTAACAGACTATTATTTCTTTATCTGTTGACATTTCAAAGTCACATATTTATGATGTAATTGGAATAAATGGTTTGACTTTGACTATACTAGATACTTTGAAATCAAAAAAGTAGATTTTTTAAATCTAAATACAATACATTTCAAGCTATAAATTAAATAATTATCTTTAATTAGGAAAATTAGTTTCATACTATTAAAAACCTACAACCTACACATACACGTCCCTAAAATATTGACAACTAAACGATATTATTAAAATAACCTTACATACCTGTATTTTTTTTAATAATAGATACACATTCATCCAATAAGATACTTCTAAATTCAAACAGGTAATTCAGGTATCCAAATATTGCCAGGTAAAACAAAGCCGATATCAAATTCACGAGTAATTATCGGTTCCCCTCATCTCGCTGGCTTACACTATGAATAGCCATGCTATAATTGCTTATACCGATATATCACGCTCTAGGAACCTTGTTTACCAACCAACATACATGTGCATACAAATAAATATAGTTACTGTAATGTCTGTTGTAGAATGAATGTTGGGTTGGTCACTAATTGCCGCTTTTAATCCAAAATCTTTAGATTAAGATCGATTTTTGACATTAGTTCTATTGAGGTATATGGCAATAGGCTCACCACCAATAACATGGGACTTACAACATAAATTGTGAAAAGTCGGTGTACATTGTACAGTGGCATTACGTGCCATAATGTGCACCTCTGCCTACCCCTTCGGGAATAAAGGCGTGACGATATGTATGTATGTTCTATTGAGGTTCTGTCAAAAATGAAGATCGATCCGAACGTTTTGGATAAGGATTGGTAATTTTTACCGTACTTTTGTTACTGCAAGCTGTAATCTCAAGTCTATAATATTTAAGAAACGCTATCTCATTACAAACATGCCCAAAAATACTTTTTAACTCATCGATACCAGCAGCGATTGGGATCTTGCAATAATTAAAAATGTAAAATTAAACAAGACTACATATATATTATCCGATGAAGCGTCATAATTGCTCATCGGCCGTAAAATTAATGATCATTTTAATGTGTTATTAAAATTTCGGTGCCGTGCCGTACAAATCGTTAATTTGCTTTATAGGTGAGTAAGTTCTCGAACAATCGACTCTATTTGTTCACCTGGGAACATGTGTTATTTTAATCAATTTTAATCTTTAATAAATGTTTTTATAACCTATGTATAGCTGTAGGTAAAGGGAACATAATATTTTTGTATTTTGTTTTTATTTCAAACGGGGTTATTTATAGTTGTTAACATATATATCTTCACAACAATGTTTAAGTACACGGGCACCGTAGGTAGCCTATACATACCTAACACTTGCAACACCTAAGACATCAAGGTATCTATCTATACACGAAAAAATTTTTATTCGAATATCGAAATCGAAGGAACAAATTCATCCCGACAGGCACGATTTGAAGGCAGGATTTTGATCCTGTCTTCATTCGTTTCATGTAAGCAAATCCGTGTAGGTTGGGCCCACAGAGTTTTTATGACCGACACACATTTGCGTGTCTTTTGTTTGTAAATGAACAATGGAGGAAAACTCATAAAAAACATGTTTTGTAATCTAATAAAAGCTGTTTATTAAATTAATCAAAGAAATGTCAAATATGTGTGTAACAACAAAAAGAATAAGTCGACAAAAACGAGAACAAAAACCTAGTATATTTCAAACTTCTATTCACTCAGTGTCTGTATCAAATAAATGTTATTCAAAAGTAAATTCTAACACGTATTATATTAGGTATAAGTTTAAATGTAACACAAATGTAAACATAGCAAACATTGTGTCAATATGAAATCAGTAAACAAGCCAACTGCAGATGTTTGTTATGTGATATTTTTCGAAAATATTATCAGGCATAATGTGTGCCAAACATATGCAAACGCGACTCATTTGCATACTTTTCGAATACGTTATACAATTAGTCCCGGTACATTGCGCTTGATTTTTTAATGTTGCATTTTCCATGTTTATGTATGAAATGAAAGCCTTCAGGCTTTTAATTTGACCTAAAATGTTTTGTGAATAGAGAATTTTAGCTTGTTTGGTAGTAGGTTACTTCATATCCTATTTAATTTTTATAATAAACCTGTAGATAACTGTGCACCTACTCTGCGTTCTGTTATTAGAACTTTTGTGATCAGTATCAAGCAAGAATATTTAAAAGGATTTATTTCAAATCTGAAAATAGTTAACAAAAAAACAGACGTAGCTTTGAAATTAGAAAAGATCTTCAACCCTAATATTAAATTGACGTTACATCTAATTTCTTCCTTGTTATTGTAATGAAAAACCAAAGAAAAATGATGTAAAGATGTAAAAACGAGGTCAGGGCTGCCATAGCAACCTTGATTTTACGCTTCTCGTTACGACCCGTAAAAGTAACACCGAGTTCCCACCCATAATTTAATTTAAAAAAATAAGGAAACTCTTTTGTTACAAAATTAAGTTAGGCCTGTAATTAAAACATAATATAATTGGGCCACGTTTATAAATGGCCTATTAATTTTAAGCTGGAGTCAAAAGGATTTTAATGTAAGGGTGGGAGCGTTTATTTTATGGAAAGTTTGCCAACTAGTGTAGGGTTCACCGTTGACTTGTTTGGGATCACCTGTGTTACGATTCCGACTGTGAACGAATTAATCCCTTGCAAAAGTTCTGGTTTTCATTACTAGTGGCCGACACGCGTTGGGTTTCAGTTCTATAAGCCCCAGCTCCTGTTACGAATAGTTATGTTTCCAACTTGTACAAAAGAGTTCCGTTTCGTTAGTTGATAGCCGTGTTAGAGGATTTTGAGTCGTTTATAAGTGATACTGAAAGCAAAAGAGGACGTTATTTGTGTGAAATATTATTAGAAATACGTTTCTTTGATCATTTTGTTAAAAAGTCAGTCGGGTAAAAAGTTAAATTAGACTCTGTTTACAACCATTTAAAGAACAATGTAGAGTAACACAGTTTTCGCTTGTCATTCGCATTCATTCATCTCTGCTTCAATGGAATCAACTAGCTCTTCACAACTCCTCTCCTTCAAAGGAAAAGCAACCTTAACTGCATGCTTAGATTACCTATTTGTAGTACATTTTCCTTGCATATAAGTCTTTTGATTTTAATTATTTTCGCTTGATTGATTTTGTGGGGCTTTTCTTTTACCTCGCGGAAATAGGACGACTTTCTATAACTATATATACCCCATAAGATTGACTCAAGAGGAAATAATTAGCGAACGAATTGTGTTGTTGGTGAACCAACGTTCATTCTATTTACATTAGCCAAATGTTTATTTTAAAAATGAGATCTATTTTATTTTATTTTAAGATCTAATTTCCTGTACATTAAACTTTCCGGCTAATGTAATATAAAATGTGCGCGAACATTTTCAATGTTTTTTTTTATTTACTCGACCTAGTTACTAGTTTGGTTTGCCTATTTTAATAATATGTGTATTGGGTATCTTTATGTTTTACTGGTGACATTTAAATCTTCTATCAAAAATTTTCGAAAAAAGCTGATAATAGAGTTTTTAAGTTCAAAAATAAAACATATAAAATTCAGCTTTCCCGAAGGCCATCAAACCGTCCATTCAGAATTTAAATTGCTGGCAAGAATTTGTGTAACAAGCTCTTTGGTTGTCACTCCAAAAAAAAAGCATAATCAAGTTTTTTTCCAAAGTTTTTCTCGCGGCACGTGTACATAGGTACATTGTTTACTTACTGTTGCCAAGCGACATTGCTGCATTCGAATTTCAAATATAATTCGAATTCATGCCAGTATTTTGCCACACGTGACCACAGCTATCTCATCTATGCTCTTTTCATAAACAAACAAAACATGTTTTTTTATTATTATTACAACTTATGACGGGATATTTACCAATTAATCCGTGATCATGGCGCTTGCAACAGTGCCGAAATATCGGAAACTCATCGAAGTGAATAAACATGGTAAATATCCCGTCATAAGTTCTAATAATAGTGTTGTGACCATGTCAGTTTAAAAACTTATATGTTTTTTTCGGTGTTGCATAGCAAATGCCTATAACGCGAAGAGCCTTCAACTATACAGTGACATAGCCAGTTAATAGCATACAATATCATAAAAACGAATATATATGACACATTTAATACTATAATAGACTTCATAGAACAATGCTGTATGTCCATGTGTCGGATATCGCTTGGCAATGCACCAACTAATGGACAAGGCAACAAACATATCTCGTTGAGCGGAAATTTTATATCTGTGGTCATTAATATTCAGTCGCGTGTTGGCTTTGAATATTGCTTTATTTATTTGTTGTATATTGAACGATTTTGGGTCATCAATCGTATTTATTCATCGTGGGTTTAAAAGTTAATTTGTGTATTTACTGGTGTTAAAATGTCTTTCGCGGATTAAACTGTTATGTTCAATGTGAATGATCTGATTATTGTGACAATTTGTGAATATAAAATACAATATGACTCTTTCGCTATAGGTCAAGTTTGGAGGTTATTTTGATGCATTTAAAACTATATAGTTTAAAAGTCACTTTTCAAAACACCGTATTTTTTGTTACTTTAAAATCTAGGAATTATAATTCATTAAAGAAATACTAAATACACTTATATTTAATAATACTAGTATCTTCTTAATAATGTACTAAACAGTGCGATGCCACAGAGTATAAATCTTCATGTAAAACTCGCGCCAATAATTTTAATTTCGTTACGCAAAGAGGTGAATAAACTTTATGCAATTTTTATTTTTTTTCTTGTACCGCACATTACAATTTTATGATGTTTTCGTGTTAGTGCACGTATTCTAAGATAATATTATTTTTATACACGTATCGTCATGTGTGTTCCACAAAGAAGTATAAAAAAATCACTAATTTTGTGCACATGGTAATATTCGACAGCAGCGCCCTCTACATATGTCAAATTATTATTAAAATACTATTAATTACTGGTTATTTGATTAATTTTGAATATTTTGAACTATTTAGCAGAGGATCAAAGGAAAATCCGTTAATTTATTACTCTAGTTCAATGTTAAAAGATGTTTGACATGTCTTCATTAATAAACTTAATTAAATCTGATGAACACTTGCTTTATAACTACAAAGGCTAAGCTTCAAATATGACAGTTGACACTTCAAAGTGACTAATAAGTCCGTTAAACTCTTTAGAGGCAAAATCTTTTACTGCCATACTCAAATGTCTCTAACATTTAATGAATACTTGAACTATTCCTTAGTAACGATTTTGTTCCGAAAATGATTGCTAAGGACTTTATTAAGTAATTATTAAATGACTATGAGTACGACAGTAGCATGACTAATCCGATAACATAATAATTAATTAAGTATTGTGAGGAGGTTTCTGTCTCTGGAGCCCTAACCACCGGTAGCTTGGACCATGTTCCCGCTACTGGTCGGCTCCTATTTTTATATTTTTAAATATTATTTTATTTTGTATTATGTAGTATTTAAAAATGTAATTTTAGAGGATTTTAAATTAAGTATGTCTCATGAAAGTTACAACAATACCCCTCTTATGTAGAGCAGGTCCATAATTTCAACACCCATTACGATGATAATGATTCTTACCACTTAGACATCTCAAAAAGTACATCTATTCCCGACCTAACAAACTAATCCTATTCAACAACACCCTATAAGTTATATAAAGGACTTAGAGAACTAGAAATGGCAGTAACAAACCCGATACCGAAAGGTAATATGGTAAAACTCGTGAGCTGACTTTACCCGACATCGCCCAGTGATCCGGAACTCCAGTGATTGGATAAAAGGCATACTCACTGAAATCGAGAGTGCAGGAACCGCACGTCGGAATTATTTATACTGCTCTAGTGTGGGATACTGTACTGTATGTAGAATGAAATAAAGGATATTTCTTTATCAATGTATAGCTTTTCACATGACTGTACAATTGAGATGATGACGGAGTATGAAAATTAAAAATCTATTTAGTCCGTCAGTTAAGTAATGAAAAAATATTAGACACATATATTATTTTTTTTATTTTGTCATATAAGACAATAATACTTAGACAAAATGAATCAAAGTTTTAGGAGTGGGAGCAAATACGTCATTTCTACGTATAAAAATGTACTCTAGAAGTGACGTTATGCGATATGTCAAATCGATATATCTTCGAAACCAATTGTTTCCGTGAGAAAATAAAAAATACGTGTCTAATATTTTAAAATAATCTACAAGACAGATATTAAAATAAAAATTAGTCATCTAGTATTTTCAGTTTAGTGATAGTTATATCAAATGATTTGTGAGTTGTGACGTTGAAATAATTTTTATGACAACAATAAAATAAATACAATGTTCATATTATTCTCGAAACAAAGCTTCATAATCGATAAATTAGAGTGAGGAAAGTTATCGTTCGAATTAAATACTTCAATTTGGCTTCTTTTCTTCCGTCAAACATTGGGCTCAGCGCCAAGAAGTATGTTAAAATATTGTTGTCATGTGAACTAATAGCCTTCTGAAAACAGTATATTATTATTCTCATTAGGCAAGATGTAGTATTCGCTAAAACGAGGAAGAATTTAGAGGACATTTTAAAATAAAACCGCGTATTTATATTATGGCTATTTATAATTCAGATTTCGTGAAACTGAATTTCAGTGAAGACACGTGCGCATTCGTTGGATGTTGTGCAACGTGGTGCGCACACGCATTTACATTTTTCATCTGCTTGTAGTTAGCGTGACATATATTTATGATAATTCTTAAAAATATTATTCCTTGTTGTTTATAAAATAAAACACCTAGATTTAGTTAAACGTTAAATATTCCATAGCAACAATAACAAATACAGAGACAAATCTGGTAAACTAACTATTGAGAAATAACCATAGCTACAGCAAATGTGAAATAGAAAACACCAGCTCTATCTCTATTTATTTTTCTGTAACAAAATATTTTAACTCAATCAATTACATTAACATTACAGCAACACTTTTGTTCAAATTACATCTTTCTGAATAATAAAAAGTTTCAAATATAGGTTCTAACTTGATAATAAAACTGAGAACGTGGAGAAAAAACGTCGTGTCATTTGACAAGAATATTCCGGGACGTCGGGTTGGAATGTGTTCCCGACATCTGTTAGGCAGTAATTCACGGCTGACGTCGGCCGAAACACAACAAACTCGTACAAACTATAACATTACCTCTACCATGAGTTTCAAGCAATAGTGTTTGTCGATAGTCGCTAGACGACGTAAATAAATAAATGTGTTTTATGTATGTATATGCAATAAGGTATAAATAAATAAATAAAAATTTTGTATGACAAAATTTACAACGCCTCTACAATGAGTTTGAAGCAATAGTATTTGCCGATAGTCGAAGAAGTATGGCATCTTACAACGCCTCTACCGGTCACATGTGGAACTAATATATGCCATTAAAAAAATTACGTCGTCGCTAGCGACTATCGACAAATAGGTACTATTGTTTCAAACTCATGGTAGAGGTGTAGTAGGTAACCAATTGTACTACGTTCGATGTTGAAATTTGAATTTGACAACCAGTTTTCAACGTTTGACATTCAATTTGACAATTGATTTCGTAATATTTGTATTGTTTTTGTAACTTTTATGAAGATTTATGGAATAAAAATTGTACATTTTTAGTAATAGTAAAACTTATAAACTTTAAAAATTCGTTCAGGTATAAATAATATTGATTTAAATTATTCTAAGATTTGTATGCAGACCACGATTTTTATCTTAAAGGAGATAAAATATAATAAATAATCAATCTTTCAAAAACTCAAGAGATAAGTATTAAGATCCCCTGAGGTTTACATAAAACGAATCTGTCAATTTGTCTGTGCGTAGCTGCCAAAGGCTTTAAAGTTTTTTTTTTAAATACCTACGCACAAATAGCAGTTAAGATTAAGTAAGTAAGTAAGTAAAAAAAGTTAATTCTATCGAATCAAACACAATAGATACTGTTTATGATCAGATATCAGTCTATTATTGTCAATATTTAAAAAACTGACCACACAAAGTGCAACGGACTTTGCAAATTCAAAAACAGAACACAAAGCATGTCTATGGCAGACTATTCAAGAATAACAAAGAGTTTTTATTCAAAAATTCTTTTCGCGTAAACATAGACGCTTTTAATTCGACACTTATCGTCTTGAATTGTGTAGCAATGCATTAGGTACAGACTAAATAATGCGATCCATTAATGATCTGATGTTTAAAGCTTCGCATAATGACGCAGTTTTTATAATGGATATTATATTTACGAAGAAAATTATCTTTTACTACGAAGCTAGCTACATATTGCCGATGTTTTTTTTTTATTTTTGAATGAAGAATCTGAATGTTTTTTTTTTTCTAGTTTTCCATCCGGCCTGTCATAATGAAATTGAATGCAATTTCGTATTTCGTAATTAGAACGGTTCGTTCTGCGAATTATGAATGAATGAAGGCATGATGTAAGTACGTAATGGATGCTAGTATGAATTGTAAAGTTTTTATAAAACGTCTGTGGAAGAGTTTTTAATAGCAATATTCTGACAGTTCTTGACAGTTTCTCTATTGGAGAAGCCTATATCAGCCAATAAACGGAAATGGGTCGATGATAATGAGATTAAAAGTGAGATTATTTTTCTACATCTGTAAGTAGGTAAGTTTTTTGGAGTTTCAGCCTATAGTCTTTGCCTTTTTCAGATACATGTAGATAATACATAAATTAAAGATTACATTAAGTAAATAATACGTTAATGTTTTGTACGACACGAAAATATTTAAACAGCCAATGAGTTAAACCAAGTCTATCACAATAGAGATAGCAGATTCATTACCAGGAAAAGAAAAGTTGATGAATGATCTTTTACTTACTAAAAAGATCTAACCACACAGTACTGCTACACAGCAACAAAACAAAAGGAAATCATCAAAAGAACATTCCAGAGCCGTGAATAAAAAACTTCAAAGTTTAAACAATCGTTTAAGGCGCGGAACGGTACCGATTAACCACCGATTAACCTACAAATATCAGGAACAACATTGTTTACCGATACCGTTTTTATTGAATACACTAAAATCTTACACCAATGCAAATCAAGGTACACTTAAACTGCAATCAATCATTGAATTTTTAACTTTATGTACAGAAGTTTAAGGTTGAAAATTGTATGTAGAAATTTGACAGTTAAGAGTAAGCTTGATGTGCGGTTGTTATAACAACACTTGAAATAACTTTATTGATGGATGGGCATTAAAGTTTGATGGCGGCTGTCATAACGGTCAGTTCACCATTGTTTACATTGTCGCCATTAGTACCTGAATGATTAATTGCATTGCACTTCTTTGTACGAGACGTAAAACTGAACGAAAGTGCTGATTTGGTTTATAGAAGTTATTTTATTGTTTTGTTGTTTGCAATCTCTGTGTCATTGAAGAGAGTTTTCAAGATTTTTCACCAATATGTTGTTTGTGGCTTTTGTCTAAGTAAGTACTATTCATCACATCATCAGCCTATAAGTGGCTACTACAGACCAAAGACCTCTTCTCACACAGAGGTTTAAGTATTAATCATCTTACGTTTGCTCAATTCGGGTTGGCGATTTCAACAGGTTTCCTCACTATGTTTTCCTTCACCTTTTGACAGTGGTGTCTAAATAATCGTAGAAAATACATAAGTATAACTCGGAAAAGTCATTAGTACTTGCCGTTGGTAGGTTTCCAACCCGCACTCTCATTGCATGAGAAGCGTCTTAAACCTTTAACGACATTAGTTGTGACTTTTGTCTAAGTAATATATATTATGTTATGTTATTTATCAATTCAATAGTTAAAATGGTGAATTTCTTTGATATACACTAGCCACAAAATATTAAGTTACTTATTACCCAATATTGAGGAATTTAAAATTTCATTTTTCTATCGGACTTTATCCAATCTAAAGATCAAAGTCAATCGCGTTCAAAAGTTGCTATAGCGACGAAAAATCAATGAACAGAAAAAATAAAAAGTAAACTCTCGAAATTTTAAAATATATAGATTTTTAGACAAGCAGATTCTACATTCATATTCATAAAACACACCTAAAAAACGTGACTAAAATCTAAAACAAATTGAAAAGTGAAAATTTCACGAAAATATTTACCGAAAATAGCGCAGATTCAAACTGACAACCGCTTGACACTTATTTTGTTACGCTAACAAAGCAAATTGTCAACTGCTCAATTCTTCTCCAAATTGCTTCGGCACGAATGGGCCGGCTCGACCGGAGTGATACCACGGCCTCACAGAAAACGTGATACAACGCTTACGTTATGTGAGTAAGGTTACCGGAGGTCCAATTGCCCCCTTCCCAATCTTCCAAATCCTCGATTCCCCAACAACACTTAAATTCCTAACCCCCGAAAAGCCGACAACGGACTTATAACGTCGCTAGTGTTTCAAGAATCCATGGGCAGTTGCTTACCATCAGGTGATACGTCTGCGTCGTTTACCAGCTTACTCCATATATAGAATAGAATCAGGCGTTACTTTGCGGATATCCATGCTACACTAACAATAGATTTTTAGTTTTAATTCCGCTTATACATGTTTTTTTTTTTTAATTCCAAATTCAAAAACTACGGAGTGACGTCACAGCACAGTAACGTCACATTTGACGTGTAAGTACAGCTCATAAAAGTGTTCGCATACTCGACCATTCACTTTTATTTAATGGAAAATGTAGTTCGTCTATAACTCACGTAATGCCTCGTAATGGCTTTTTGTTTGAAAAGGAGCCAAACGCATTTAAACGTTCCAACAAAATTGTTTTTAACATTATTTTCTAGTGTAGAACTCAATAACAGGTCAATAAGCATTTTTCGTTGTATTCGCGAAACTGGAATTTTGGTACTTTATGCTGTTTTCTGTGAACGGAGTTGTATTTTTTACAGAAAATAATGACTAATATTAAGGAGAATTGTCAAATTATTTGAACGTTCATCACTGAATAGATACACTAACTATAATAGGGTAGGTGACTAATTTTTATTTCAAAGTCCATCTTTAGATTGTTTAAAAATATTAGAAATGGCGTATTAGTTTTATCTAAGTATAAATATCTTAAATGACAAAATAAAAAAATGTGTCTCATATTTTTCATTTTACTGACGGACTAAATATAGATATTTTAAATTTTCATACCCCGTCATCATCCCTATTGCGTAAAACATACAAGCAAAAACTAAACGATTAACATTTTATTTTGCTAACTTACAAGGAGTAAAATTGGATTAAAAGTATTTTAAATATATAACGTGACTATAATATAGGACAATAAAACCCAAAACATAATATTTTACTCAAATTAATGGCTGATATCCGCGCTAACAACAACATTTTAAAGATGACGCAATAATTGCGCCGCTGTCATAGCATAGATGCTAATTTTAAATACATTCCATAGAACGATAAATATATAACCAAAAAGAAAAACAATTTGAATACTTATTTAGATAAGGTATAGGCTGAAAATTGCTTGGCACAATTTGGTATAACAAAGTATTCAGTATTACATTACATTTTCAAATTAGGAACATTGAAAATTGCTGTTAATAGTGTAGATGACTAATTTTTATTTTAATGTCCGTCTTGTAGATTATTTTAAAATATTAGACACAGAAACAGATACTTTCGAAGACACATAATGTGTATTTCAAATGTCGTATTAATAGATTTTTAATTTTCATACCCCATCATCACCCTTATTGTGGCTTTTAATCAGCAATGGGCGAAAACTGTCTGATATTAGAATGATTATTTCTTTTAGTACACATGACATGACACACCAAATAACGTAGAAAATTTATGCATACAAGTACAGGGTATGTAAAGTATAGAAACACCAACATTAAAATCTTCATAGTCCCTATAACCTCACACTTGGTGACCGATTCGGAACAGCCTGCAAGCCTCATAACCCTATTACAACTTCCATAAAGTTCCATAAAGTTAACCCATCGGGCGCTGGCAACCCTGGGCCGGTTTGTATGAATATTTTATACGTACATTTCTCGGGAACCGATAGATATCAACGCAACTGAAATGACGGTCATAGGATCAATACATTTATACGATACTTCCTAAACGTTTGTTGTAACTTCTGTTAAGTATCTATGCCTTAAAATGGGCAGGTTTTTGTATAGTAAAGTGTAATAAGTGTGGTTTGAAATACTGAAAATCATGTCAATATTAAAACATTTTTCTTTTTTTAATATGACAGCCCTACAAACCACGTGTATCTCTAAAAAAAGTTTGTCAAAATTAAAAATAGAATAAATTAAAATTTAATTTTTAAATGTGAATAAAAGAACACTGGCACAAAGGTACCTGAGAGAGTGCTTTTAAAATTAGAATAATAGCCCGAAGCTTGTCTCTGGTAGAAAAATATAGCAAATTGTTGCTGTTACAGTAAGTTGTCACATTTTGGTAGCAAGCCGTTCTGAGCGGTCACGTAGCGGGCACGGATTAACGTAAAACGAACGTTGGAACATTTTGAAAACAATATAAATGTTAAATGTTACTTTCACGCAATTTGCATGTGTCTGAGATTATAACTTGAGCTGTTTTCTTTTATTTTTGAGGTACAATGTTGTTACTAGTCAATGTCAAATTCAAAATTTTACGTCTGCAACTTGTAGCTCCTAAAGCCTTTTATATTTGCGTACTATTTTAATACATACTTTTTTTTGGTTCATAGGATAAGTACGAGTATACACCTTAATATTCGCACTTCAAAACAGGAAATAGAAACCTAAAAATAAAACTCTTAAGTTTAAAAATAATGAACACAAAAGATAAAACTCAAATGAAATACGAACCAAAAAGTATTCATTAAATACTATACGCAAAATTAACGCCGTACACAGAATATCCTTTGCATTTTCGTTTTAAAAAGTGTTCGTTTTGGTAGTATGTGGCTGTTTGTTTTTTTATGTTGGCACTCTTGATCTGAATAATACTGGGTAACTGACTCTTAACGAAAATAAAGGCAAATTCAAAAATGAATTTAAGTATAGATTTTATTCTTCATTGGCTATTTCTTCTTTATTGAGAAAGTATAGAAATAGTAAACGCTTAATTTATGCAACTGACAAAATCAATAATATTCAATATTGTACCTTTACGAGTATGTTTTTTAAAGTATAAGCCAGTAAACGAGCATACGGATTACATGATGGCAACCAGAGTCGTTACACGTGCGTTGCCGACCTTTTGGGGGTTAGGAATTTAAGGGTTGTTGGGGATTCGCGGATTAGGAAGATTGGGTGATTGGGCCTCTGGTAACATCACTGACTGAGAGAAACACAACGCAAGCGTTGTTTCACGTCGGTTTTCTGTGAGGCCGCGGATTCACTCCGGTCGAAAGGGTCCATTCGTGCCGAAGCATGGGTCTTACACACTTGGCATATATATTATATTATAAACGTGAGTTTATCTCTTAAGACATAGCTAAAAGTCCAAAACTAGGTTATATTTTATGATATTTTATCATTTTCTCTTTCAAAAACTCAAACTCGCCGTCTTAATTTGCGTCTCGCAACAAATTACACACTTTTTCTTAACAAAAAGTTGTTTTATGAAGTGCCTCAAGGAAGATTGATGTCCATTAGTAGGTAATTTCCTAAACAATTTCACCAAAGGACACGACTTTAATCGAACGAACCATGATTATTCCATGTTTCTGTTGAATCAAAGAAATATCTTTGTAGTCAAATTAATTAAAAAGTTATTTCATTAAATTCCTTCTGGATATTTTGCAACAATTGAATAAAGTAAGAAGTATCGTATTTCTCTAGCAATAGACTACCAATCAACAGCAGAAATGAAATTAATACAACAAATTCTGCGTAAACAAAAATGACTCTTGTGAATGTGAATTCTGATATTTTACCGTGTGTCGCTCATTCAACATTCTTTTACATCATTCCTTCGAGAACGTTCGACAATTTTTCAAAATTTGTAATTACATATTTAGTCCAGTCATTTGGTAGTTTTACCTGGAAAGTTTTCCGGGAGTTTTGAAAATTGGTGAATTTATAGATTTGGGTATGCTCTTTTCGAATTTCAACTTTGCCACCTCGTACAACCGCCGCTCGCGCCGCCATATTGAAAAAATGGCGCCTAAAAACGGTTTTTTATTAATATCTCCGTTCCGACGCATTTTACGAAAAAATATTTATCTACAAAATTAAACTAGAAAAAATTTCCTACAATTTATGTATTCATAACTTTTTCATAAAATCAATAGTTTTTGGCGTACGAGCGCCGCAAAGTATTATTAATCTGCACCACCACGTGTACAAACAATATGTGTTGTGCAGCAACGACTGTCGCAACCGAGGGCTGGGCTCGCTGTCATTGCAGAGGTAAGTCCCCTGTTTGAGGAGTGGCTAGAGAGGCGCCATGGCGTCCTCACCTACCGCCTGACGCAGGTGCTTACCGGACACAGGAGTTTCGGTAGGATCCTGTTTTTGATTGGGCGGGAGGAAACGCCCGGGTGTCATCACTGCGAAGACCGCCCGGAGGACACAGTGGAACATATAACATAACACATATAACATCAGAAGCAGGAACCTACCGAAACTCCCCTGTTTGTACAACACACATTGTTTGTAAACGGTTTTTTATTAATATCTCCGTTCCGACGCATTTTACGAAAAAATATTTATTTACAAAATTAAAGTAGGAAAAATTTCCTACAATTTATGTATTGATAACTTTTTCATAAAATCAATAGTTTTTGGCGTACGAGCGCCGCAAAGTATTATTCATCTGCACCACCACGTGTACAAACAATGGGTTTTTTTAATGTATCAATTCTTAAAAACTAATGATGATATCTCGTTCAAACCAATTTTCTTTGAAAGTTTCCATTAAAATCTACAGCATATATTTTTTTTAGTTTTCTTACTCACTTATTTTAAAAGTTAGAGGGCAGGACACATTCGATAGACCTCATTTTTCCACTTTGGAAGTGTCTATCTTTCAAACAATTGATTTTGACGAAAAATGGTTTTAGGAACCATGACGTATTTTTAATGGCCTATCCATAGACAACCATCACGGATAGGTTAGACAAAAAAAACCTTTTTAAGAGGTGCAGTGACCGCGCGCTCTCCGCCCTCTATCTCGGAAACGGTGCACTGTATAAAAAAAAAGTTTAGACAAAAGTTGTATCAATTTTTTATTCTACAATATTGGTATTAAATGCAAATACCAAAAACCCATAGAAAATGAGGTATTTCCAAAAAAGCGCAAAAAAACGTTTTTTGGGACCTTTGGACCTTAAAATTTAATATTTGCTTACACCCTACCATATGTAGGTTTTGAGACAAGTTTCAGGCAGTCAATATACAAGTATATACAAAATTACAGCTGGGTATCTCAAATTCCGAGGTGAAATCCTAATTTGACTGGACTAATAATACTTTGCGGCGCTCGTACGCCAAAAACTATTGATTTTATGAAAAAGTTATGAATACATAAATTGTAGGAAATTTTTTCTAGTTTAATTTTGTAGATAAATATTTTTTCGTAAAATGCGTCGGAACGGAGATATTAATAAAAAACCGTTTTTAGGCGCCATTTTTTCAATATGGCGGCGCGAGCGGCGGGTGTACGAGGTGGCAAAGTTGAAATTCGAAAAGAGCATACCCAAATCTATAAATTCACCAATTTTCAAAACTCCCGGAAAACTTTCCAGGTAACCCCTTTTTATCTAAAATGACTGGACTAATTGTTTTAAAATTCAATCAGAAATTGAGATAAACAAATGTTAAGGATTTCCTCTGACTTTCACCGAACGCGCTCTCATTTCGTTTACGTTCAACGTAAAGCAAACTCGTACTAAGGGTACAGGTTACCCAGCGTATCAGTTTATAAAGTTATTCTCATCACCGTCAGACGGTTGGACAAATAGTTTGACAATGTGATACAGTACACCGTTTTAGTACAAGCGATAGCCGTAAAGCCGCGTCTTACATTACAAAGGGTATCGTGTCACCTCACCGACTTGTTTGTATTACTCCTGATTGATAGAGACCCAATTCCTCTGTAGTTATTTTTGTTGACTCTTGAACACGTAACGATGTAACTGTCACTGTTTATTCTTGTGGTTATTTATTGTACTTCTGTTGTTTGCATGGCTCGAATGCTCGAATACTATGTTGTACTTTGAGTGGTGATGATAGAGTGAAAGGTATTAGTCGCCACCTCTACTCTACACTCGAGTGTCGCAAAAATCGACTAAGGGACTACACATGTAGCAGAGATTTAAGAGAAAAAAGTTGTACTTTTAAAAATCTGTACGTTTTGGACTGCGGTCTCCAACCGGTGGAGATAATTGCGATCCCTCTTATGCTATGGAACTTACGAAAGTCTACAGCCGAACGGTAGACTAGCAAATTCACAATAGATTTTTAGATCTTTATGAATTTCTATAGATGTAATTTTGTAATGTAAAAGTTAACATACTTTACAATAAAATTGTATAACAATAAAACAATCTGATAACGTCACAAAACAAGAGAAAACCAACAACTACCTAATCAACCGGCATTGAACAACAAACCTTATCTTAAGGGAGTCACAAATCAGTTTCTAATACCGGACCCGTATCTTAAATACCGTGCCATGATCATTGGCACATCAATACGGCGTATTGTTCGGGAACGTTCCGACCCACATTTGCCAGTTTCCTGACGATAACCCGAACTGGTTTCGCTTCGAAATTAATTTAAATAGGCACATCCTTGTCTTTCTGCTCCACTGAGCGCGATTCGATTTGCAATATTCCTCCGCACCGATAGTTCTGTTTTGTTCATTGGCTTAAAATTACTAGGTACGAAGTTTTTTTACTTGCGTTTTAGAGTTCGGTGTGCTAAAAGTGTTCTTGTGCTGCTGTTAAAATGTTAATAAATGTGTTTTAAAACTTTCGTTAGCTGGAGATAATACTTATACTTAGCGGGTCCATCGAGAACATTTTACAAATATGCTGTTAACTCAAATAATATGAGTTGACTCTAGAAAATTGTTTCAATTTCCACAGAACAAGTAGGTAAGAAACGTTTCGGTACACCTTTATTTAGTAAATAAATTAAATATATTTTTTTTTTTTTTGAGTAATGAGGCCAGAATTATAGATAGTCTAGAATAATAGGTACGCAATACACAACTATTATCTAGATTTTCAAAACAAAATTATAAATGAAGACAAATCAACAGATATCAAAAACAAAATCAAAGAAGCACTCTCTTAAGCCAGAACAGCACACTATAAAACACACAATGTTAAAAATATTGCACACTACATACAAACATGCATACATACGGAACAACAAGATTGAAACCGAGTCACAGTGACCAGTGTTATTTATTTCAGAATCGCTCGCCTACATAAACTGAGTTGGTACTTATTTTTTAGCTTTCAAACCTTGTGGTCAGCGATGTGGAAAAATCCTCGGCCTGGCTGCGAGAAATTACCTGCAAATAATGAATAGCTACGTTAATTGTTTTGCTCGGGCAAATGTTGTATTTTAGTCATTAGAACATTGTTTTATTGGTGGACTAAATTTTGTTGTTGTGACTAATGTGAACGTGTTGTCTTAGCATTCACTGTTAGCTTTTGCTGTTAGTTTTAATTGACTTTTGTCACATCTTCTTTCTAATTAATTCTAGGTATTTTTTATGGTATAAGCCGGTAAACGAGCAGGCAGACCCCGGCAGCACCCGGTGGTAAGTAATCGCGTCGCCCATGGACACCTGAAACACCAGAGGCGTTACAATTGCGTTGCCGGACTTTTGGGGGTTAGGAATTTAATGGTTCTTGGGGAAATCGGGGATTGGGAAGATAAGGAAGGAATCCTCATGGTGGTTGGCCTCCGGTAACCTCACTCACACAACAAAACACTACGCAACGGTTGTTTCACGTCGGTTTTCTGTGAGGCCGTGATATCACTCCGGTTTCCACCCCATTCGTGCCGAAGCATGACTCTCCCACATTTGGCATGTACATACGTTACGTTACGTTCATACTTTAAAAAAAATTAAGTAAAGTAGTTTTAAATTGTTCTATTCCTTCATTAAGCATAGAGCAGATTTTTACAGAAAAACATGCAAAAAAAATAGTTGAAAGTGATTGCTCTATACCTCCTTTAAAATACAACAGACGTAAAATTGACATTTTATACATCACAAAAACGATAAACAATTTATAGTTGTATGGTAATCATGAATACTAAAAGTCACAACGTTATCAATAAATCAAGAACTGAGACAGTTGACAATCAACGTCAATAACAAGTTTAGACGTCAGCTGATCAACCTATTGCAATCTGTCAACTTTAAATTTTATCACAAACGTATTAAGGTTGAAAATCTACTAAGATTTTAAAGAATTAGTATAGGTTGATATGCTTTCGTCTGTACAAATGAATTTGAAATTAATGACGAATAAAATAAAGCACGCAATCCAACTGATAAGTGTTTTTAAACACATACAGTGACAAGATACAAGAAAAATATCTACACAAGAACATTAGTGCCACACAATGCGATTTAAAAATACATTCAAGGAGGTATCGTTCGGTAGCACATTAAAATGTCCCTAGGAAATATTTAGATGGGCTCATAAATCCGTGAGACAATGTTTCAAACTCGGTTCCTACAAAGTAGTCGCCAAATTTATTTATTTATTTATATCATCACGCCGATTATCCCCTCGAAGGGTTAGGCAGAGGTGCAGATTATGACATGTAATAACACTGGACAATGTGGGTGTACTTTTCACAATTTATGTTGTAAGTCCCATATAATAGGTGGTGAGCCTATTGCCTTATACCGGGCACATTTCCAGACTCCGTGCTTAATACTAAGAAACCAGCAACGCTTCGCCCGACCCAGGAATCGAACCCGAGACGCCTTGTCCATCACGCAGACACGGTCGCGCTTGCAGTTACTCAGCCAAGGAGTCACCAAATCTCTATAGATGATTTTCTAGGAAACGGCAACTGAGGGGGAAACGTCATTACAGCTGGAATAAATGGGAACATGTCACCCATGCCAGTACAAAGACATTGAAACCGGCGTTAATTTTTAAATTTATGTTCCATAAAAAAAAAACAAATGCCACCTAATTGTCTTTCGGGATTCGCGTTTTGTAAAAAGGTTTTATTTGTTTTCTTTATTTAAACTTCAAACTGTCATAAACTAGAATATTATGGCAGAATGTGACATTTGTTGATCTATTATAAAATTGTAAAATAATTTGTCGTTGGTATTTTCCTTAGGGACATTTAAATTGAACTTAATTTTTTTTATGAAACACGCCGTGTAGTCGATCAGACGTATCACCTGATGGTAAGCAATCGCCACCGCCCATGGACACTTGAAACCAGAGGCGTTACAAGTGCATTGCCGGCTTTTTGGGGGTTAGGAATTTAAGGATTATTGTTCGGGAATCGGGGATTGGGAAGATTGGGAAGGGAGGAATTCGGTCTCCGGTAACCTCACTCACACAACGAAACACAAGGCAATCGTTATTTCACGTCGGTTTTCTATGAGGCCGTGGTATCACTCCGATCGAGCCGGCCCATTTGTGCCGAAGCATGGCTCTCCCTCACTTATTATGTGTGAAAATGTTTAAACTAATGTAGATAGACAGAGTTGTGCTTCGTCTTTGTGTACCTACGTAGTTTGGAACGTCCCTAATGCCTTATGTCGGACATGGTGTAAGACCACAGTTGAATTACTGACAAACAGACGTGCAACCAACTTCTCTATACATATGTGCGTAATGCATTTAGCATTTACACAAGTTAGCTCTTAAGTCTTAACGCAAACTTCGTTGGTTTGAACGTTGTGGCAAACACATAAGCTGCTAAGATGTATTAGACTTTAAGTTTATAACAATTAAAGTAGAAAATACTGATGGAAAATTAATAAACAAACAAGTCGAGTCCTTTTTTCTATTACAGATGTAGCAAATCACAAAAAAAAAATTAAAAGGAATATATTTTAAAAACAGTAAGTCGGTTTTCTATTTTATTCTGATTGCGTGCCAAAATTGTAAACTGATTTTCTTTTTTGTAAGGAAAGTCCCATTGATATTTCTTTTTAGTTGCAACAACAATTCAATCAAATCTAATTAAGGTTCATTATTAATTACCCATAAGAAACAAACCGTCTTTGAATCAAGAAACATTATGATAGCAACAATTACATTGATTAAATGTAGGTCACATTTTCTTTAACCGTCCCCTATACATACGCAAAATATTAGACGAACGCATAGCCATAGTCACAGTCGGTGTCTCGCGTCATCTACGAATAAACAAGTACGCACTGAAAATAAAATATTATGCGATCGCATTTGTAACGCACAGTCAGAAATAGCCCCGTGTGTCACCACAGACTGCCGACCTAGTATGGCAGGGGGAACATTATTGTTTTCATCGCTGATCCCGTACTCGATACACACGGGTGCCAATTTTTGACCGCTTATTAAGACCAAGAATTATAGGAACGCAAAATGCATTGCGTTTTATGCGATGTAAATTAGTCAGCTATTGGCTAGATGTGGATATCTAGAAGTGACTATATTATTTTTGGTTTTCTTTAAATAGAGTTTCTATTCTGTTCTAGTATTAATCATCGATCTTGATAGGAATCAATTGCAGTTTGTCACAAGTGCATAATTAGCACAGTTGTAATCTTTCATAACATTTCTTTTGCACTTGTTTACGTTGAAAAACATTCGAGAAAACGAGGAATGTTTTCCGCACGTGCACATTTGATTTATTCGTAGATTACACATGAGAAACTCAAATGAAAATAAAAGAACACCTACTACATGAAAAAAAATCAGTACCAAAATCTATTTATTTAAAATAACACACATATTGCGTACACAACTATCGTAATTCACAGTAGCTAGACATTACACACAGATCATTTAATTTGTCTGCCTGTAATAGTGACTACTAGTAGCACTACTTACATTGTAACTACAGATGCAACGCTTTAAAGTGCACTTGCAAAGTATTTCTGACCTAAAACAATAAAGCTGAAATGTTTGTTTGCAAATAAAAGACAGCCTGCACTCGTGCGTAATACAGAGTTACGCTTTGATCAACACAATGCAGGACATCTAACATTTTAAACGAAAATATATCTACAGTGTATCACCAAAAAACACATTTTCGCTCGAAACTGTCTAGATTCTACATTGAGGCTTTTTTGCTAAGCTTTTCTCACATCAATTTTCTGCTCGAAATTTGTCTAAGCCTCTCACGGATTATCGCTTCGTACTTCAGTGGCTGCTTAATAAATGACTAGGCACTAAGTACTAATGTTGTGCAAAAAACATTATGTAGGTGCCTTTAAAGCAGATACATTATGGGAACACGTTCATAGAGCGCTTGAATTCTTTACCACATTGCCTTTATTATGCTTTAGTCACGAACGAATTTAGTAGACGTGGCAAAGTAAATCTGTGGAGCTCCTGTTAACATAAGCCACAGTGAGATTAGTCAACCAATAAGTACATGGTACTTTAAAAGCTTTTACGAAGTTGTTCTATGCACCGCACCGAGCGTGATGAGGCTAGTTGATATTCTGAATAATTCTCTTTTGTTACCCTTAATCAAAGTACGACGAAGCACCTTTTACGAAAAAGATAACACAGTCGGAATTTATAATAGGAGCTGGTTTCTATAACACATGTGACTGAACTTAGCCAAATGAAAGAGGGACATCGCTTAAACTGAAAATGGAGATAAAAATTGTGGGGTGACATAAAGGTGATGTTTTTCGACCATGTTTGTGTCTGTATGGGATTTTGGACTCCCATTCTTTTTAAGCGTGTTTCTGTGACTTTGACCTTAATTTGCATATTATCCCAGAAGTAGTCTACGTTTAGCAGTCCGAAGTACTGACATGATGAGTATGACCTTTCCGTGTTGATCTAACATAAGTGTATAATATTTCTAAAGGTCGTAAACACAAAAATAGAAAAACAGTGTCTAAAAAAACTGAAAAACAAGTTGACAAAGGGCAAATATGAAACCGAACTGTTTTCTTTGCCTATTTGTACAACAATTTATTTACCCACAGAGACACGCTTGAAAAAACAATTGACACGCTCAACTGTGCCCACGTTCCAAAAGTAATTCTAAGTTTGAAAATTCATTTTTAAACAAAGAATGATTTATTTTTCATTTCATCAATGGAATAATTTTAAGCCAGTTCTACTCGAGCACAGAGTAAACGCTTTAAAAGTATAAATATGTATTCAACTGGCAGGATTCTTTGAGAAATATAAATCATATTATCTGATGTTCATCTTCATGCTGCCTTTGACGATAAAACCTTCCACGATGATACTTATTTACTTACTATGTACACTGATGAAAGGAATATTTCACCAAAAAGGATCTATTTACGACTGTCTATCAAAACAGTCCTGCTTTAATCTTTTCAAATAGCGTATTTTCGAGCAAATATTGTGTAGGCTCAGAATTACGTTCAAACATAGAATTGTGGAGGAAATTGATTTCATAAGCAGCTGTCTCTTCACATTTCAAACCTATATTGGTTGAGAAATAAGATATTAAGAGTATAGGGCGACATTCATTCAGGGTGAATTCAAGTTTAAGAAAAGACCTAATTGAAGTAACATTTCATAAATCTAATGATAAAAAGGTGCACAACAATAAAATAAAACTAATGAGTATATAAAAAATGTTTTTTTAGGAAAGTTATTTGTAATCATCACGATCACGTGTTTAAATATCCTTCACTAATTATCAGTCACCCTATATAAAAATCTATGTTACTATTTTACATTCGTTCTCCATAATATTAGTTACCTAGTAACAAAATTTAAGTCCAGTAACCCCTTTAAAAATACCTGACCTACCCAAAAACTTATAACCTAACCTACCCTCTAAACACAAAAATACCATACAAAAATAATACAAGCAACGATTAGATACATAAGTTACATAGCCGGCGTAGGTAACCCACGTTACTAGGGGTCGTCCGTGACATGCATGAAGTTAGGCCTTCAAAACCCTTCTAGGTCATTTCTATTCAGGTCTTGTAACCGTATCACCAGGCCTAAGTGCTAATAGTGATAACAGAGAGTGTTTCAGACTCGACCTCTAACGATAAACGCGGCCCAATTATACCAAAACTACACTATTACTTGTTATTTTATAGTTTTATCAAAGATTTTTTAGTTGGGGAACTAAGATGTGGATGGTTTGGTTTACTAGTGTCAGGAGTGTCATTTATTTATTTATTCAATTTTTATATTTACACAATACAATTAAATAGTGGTACATAAGGCGAACTTAGTGCTATATATATGGCATTCATCATTGGTTAAGGTGAGTCAAAAGGAATTTTACTTATACTATCTATAGACATTTAGGTATATAGAACCGATAAACAAAGACATAATTATCCAGGAGGACATTTAAAAATAGAAACAAAGAACGGCCCTCTGAACATTTACAAATTCATAGAACTAAAGTATTAGACTCATTCAAACATCGAACTCCTCAAATCTTGCTTTCTCTCTCTTTTCTCTTATAACAAACAATTAATGTATTCTTTTTCAAATCTGTCAAGTAATTCCCAATCCTGTTTAAAGCAACCAAAGAAACGAAAAGTACATACATTATTTATATGAAAAACACATACATGCCTATATATAGAAATGATAAGTACATAGAAGTTAATATAAGTTAGAAAGAACATCGTATCGAATTACTTCGTTAGTGTATTGGTGCACTAGTGGGGCGCGTGTGTGGAATGTAAATTCAACTAGTGGTGCGCCTTCCTATAGTAATTGCTCGCCTCTAACGAACGCGGTTACATCTCTATTCGAATATTCTTCTGTATTTCTTTTCAATTGTCTATTCTTTTCATAGTGTTTTGTTTTATGTATTTCTTTGCTTAGTACAACTGTTTAATACTTTAAGTTCTTAGGATCGATTTTGAGATTGATTAAAATTGAAAAATGGAGTAGAAATAATATATTAAAAAAAACTACAATTTTATGAAGGATATTAAGATCAACTACTATTATCAAACACAAAACTCATGACGCGTAAAAAGTGAACTTATGAAACCTTCATTATTAGTCATGGCAATAGTTAGGCTTAAATAGTTACTAGGCTACAAGTTTTAATCATTTTAACAATATCCAAAGAAATAAACCACAACAAAAAAATCGCAAAGCTAGAAAAAAATAAAAAGTAAATTACTTTATCCAAAAAAAACGTATCTAAAAACTCATAATCAATAATTATTAGTAGGCGCCTAAACGCTCGATGAAATATAAAGGTATGATCACACTGGCACGCTCGCTTACCGACCACTGACAGCCGTAGCCATATATTTGCTGCGTGGACGCGGTGGGCGGCGTCTATTGTGTTAAACGTTAGGGCTGACCGGCTTTTTCCATCATCAATTTGATTATTTTCAGCGTTGTCGCCAGTGTGACACTGGCTTTGTCTTGTGGAAATATTATAATGTAAAATTAGAATGTTGAAGTGTATGATCTAATTTTAGACTTCGTATTGGCAGTGACACCATTTTTCGATAGAAATATTATAAAGATATTAGAGGAAAATAAATAGTTAACAATAAACTACACTATGTAAGTTAAGTACTAAATAGCATAACAGTAAGGATTAGCATAAATTCATCTTTAAATACTAAAATATTTAAGTTAATTATCAATAGTTGTCTTAATCATAAATATTTACCACCAGTTTTACGAACCAATAAAACTAACCACAACACACAAACAGCTAATTCAAACACACAAACCGTATCACTAGAAAAGTTAACACGAACATAATTTTAATCGACAAAATTTCTTTTAAAGCGATTTATTCACCATAAATACGTGTATCAATAAAGTCGTGGCCGTTTGTCAGCCCTAGCCGACACTCAGTCGTGGTGTCGCCGCTGGCTAGTCGCCAGAACGAATGTGGAGCTATGAGCAATCCCCTTAATAATCTGTATCGGTTAATCAACCCGATACGACGGAGGTTGTGCAATTAGATCCGAATGTCGTGTGCAAGCTGTTGTCTCATTAATTCTGTGATTCAGAACATTATTGACAGCCATTGTGTGTGATCACGTTTCATAGATATTGTGTTACCTTTATTAATATACAACGCAGCGGTTCAATTTCATAAAAAATAGGAAGGTTTGTTTTAATTATTATGTTAGCAGCTGCTAGTAGCAGCGAGCCAATCGCAGCGCCGTGTGTCGCGGAATGCTGCTCATGAATATGAGCCTCTAGCATGGCTTGAAACTAGTCGAATTCTTTGTCAAACAGTTTCGTGATTAAGCCAATAACATAATAATTAAATTAGTTTGTGTCATGAAGGTATGTTTTAGTCATAATGGTTTTGTTCAATTGATTATCACAGGCTTACTGCTAACAATGTTTACGAGTGATTTTCTTCGATACTATCCGACAAATCTATGTATTACATAGAATCTGATTGCCTCCCGTTGTACAGGTATCGGCAAAACTAAATACCACTACCGTAGGTAAAAATATGCTTTACTTATTAAATTGCTTTGAAAATCTCCACATTCAACAAAATTAATCACGAAAGATAAATCGTCGTCATCCTGTACGAATTTCCTAATAAATAGGTACCTACTGCAGAAACAAAATGCGAAATATTTCCAATATACGCATCGATCTCTTTCATAATCGAACGACGAAGCGTAGGACACGACACAAAGAACAAGCATTCTCATGTTTCATAAAGTACGTCATGTTTTTATTTAGCAAAAACATTCGGGCTGCATGGAAGCCATCGGTATTGAAGTATTTAATCCTAACTTTCCTTTGTCAATGAAAAATGGTACTCTTCCGCCGATATGCTCCATAAAACATGAAAAAACTTGTCAAAGCGAAGCATTTTTGGTTTATTCCGTTATAGGAGTGTATCTGTATGTGTGTGGTCTTACATGACAATTTCGTCTAGTGGTCGAACTGAAGGCAAAAAGTGTATTGTTTTTTTTAAATGCATACATAGGTTTGAGTCCTCCCAAACAGAGAAGAGTGGAAAGCAGGGCCTTTGCCCTGCAGTGGGACGATGCCTGAAGTATAATTCTAAATCTAATAGGTTTGTCTCTATGGTAAACGTGTAAATAGTTACGGCCAGAAATTACGCTTATTATATGAACCTTTTATCATTCAGAAAAATATCATTACTAAAAGTATGTGCCATTTGGCGTCCTAGTAACAGAAGTCATCAATTAATATTAGGTTCCCTACAGAGAGCCATTAAAAAGCGTATAAATTCCGCTTAAGCACCAACAACGACCCTAGTTTCCAAATTATAATATCCTAAAGCCAACAACTCATCAGTTTTACATGGAGATAGGTGGAAATTTAGGTGCCGGCGGCGGCGGCCAGGTAGTGTGACGTCACGTAGGCAACACACCACACGTGACACTACTGCAAATAACCCACAAAGCCTTTGGGATGTTCCACCAATCACGCTCACTGGCGTTCTAAGTACGTGCATACTAAATATTGGACGGAAAGCGAACGCGCCCCGCGTACGTGACGACTATTCAAACAAGATTCGATTTTTGCGTAAAACTTTTTACTTTTTTGCACATTCACTGAATATGATATCGTGTTTTAATAATTTATGTCTCTGTTTTCGGGCTGGAGGTACTTCGCTTGTTTATACAAACTCGCCAGACTGTGAACGATGCCTGCTTGCAATAAAGTTCTCGACGGATAGTTGGCTTAGGACTCGCCCTGATAAATGCAAACAATTTTACATGATTACCAGATTGCTACCATTTGCAAATTATGATATTCATATTTGTACGTCAGAATTTAACTACGTACAATTTGTTCGCAAACATGTAATAACGACATTTTCTTTTTATATCCGAGCCTTAGGTAAATACGAGAATAGATCACATGACAGGAAAATATATAAGGACGCTTTCGAATTTTCTTCAATAAAAGCCAACATACAAATGGAGCAACCGATGTAACATCAACTTGATTAATTCGGTCGCAGTAAAATTACAACCGTAAACGAGAAACGTTAGCAGTCAAATTACTTCGGAAGAGTGACTCGTCTCGGGATCTTCATCTGTAATTTAGTCCACGACAAACTTTTCGAAATTAATGTATTCAATTTTAAATGCGAGCCGCAAAATAAGCAAATCGAAGCCAAAGCAGATAAATCTACGTCTCCTGTTCGGTGAGGGATCATAACTTCGTAAGCCACCTGTAATTGACTTGACCGTCTCAACGTAATTTTCTAATTTTGCGCCTGCGTAATATTGGGGCGTCGTGTTCAACTAACTCGTTCCATTTATTTTAAATCGCACTCCATTTGCAGGGACGGCGCAATATTTAGATGGCCGTACGTTTTCAAATTCAAAAATGGAATATATGAAGATTAGGCAACATTTTACTTGGGAGTTGCCACATGAAAATATTGCTGGCGCAAAATGGTACGAGCGCGGACTGTGGAGAACAATCTGTGTCTCATTTTCGGTGGTTCTTTTTAGTGTCGTGCTTGTTATGAAAGCAAGGCAATTTCGCTTATCGCACTTTCCTTCTAAATGGATACGAGAATATAAAATAGTCTCCACTACAATGCACCTGTGCGGTACGAACATCAAAATGTGATTTTGTTTTGTCCACGTTCGGATGTAAGTGCCATTTTCGGTCTAATACATTGCCTGTTATAAAATTTGCTGCTGCAAATTCTATTTGGAGTTTAAAATGTACATTTCGTAGATTGGGACAGCGGGTGTGTGGGTGTGTGCATCGGTATTTTGTTGGTGACAGCTATGCATTGGATTTAGATACAATCTCCAAAAAGGTTTTGGTCATGAACACAAAATTTATTTTGAATAAGAAACGTAAGTATACATATTCTACGTGCATTACTTTATTAAATTAATCTAATAGCATTTTAATAAAATTCCTGCAACCAACGTGTGCTTTTTCAAAGAGGACAAATGTTCGGAAAGAAAAAATATGAAGAAAAAAATGTTTAGAGCGTGCGAAGCAAGGGTTCGGACCGCTAAAACATTCAGGCGCGCGTGGGACGACCTCATTGTTTTTATTATAAGCAAGCATTGCACACGTTTTGTTCTTTCCCCCGTTAGAATTATGATAATGGAACCTTTTGAACTGCGGGTGTGTTAAACGATTTAAAATAAAACGATGTATGCTCTTGCTACTAAAACAAGTAAACGAACTCTTGATACGGGTACAAAAATATCTGTTAAACAAAAATAAACCTAAAACCGAATATATTAAGTAACGTTATAAGAATATCTCATTATAAGGTACACTTGAACGTGAAAAGAAAATGTTTTATACTGTTTTATTGTAGCTCCAAGGTTTGCGAATAGGTATTGCGAGGAATAAAGTCGCACTAACAAAATTTTGCTTATTATAAAAACAAAGTTACAAGTTCAGTGGAATTTGTTATAACATTATGTCGCCGCCTCGACGGCCCGGGGCTACAATGTCACACAGTACTTATGCTCTCTTTTATATTCCATAACGGAACGAGCATTCCTTCAAACAGACGGCTCTATACCGCGGAACTTAAATCTCTCATACTAAAATAATAGAGTTGGGAGAGAACGTCTTTGTTGACACTCAATATGATGTGACACACGGCCGTGAAGTCCAACTAATGTGTTACGTTATTTTTAACTCAAGAACGGATGGACAGATTTGAATGAGATTTCAGTCTCATTTTGACTAAGTATAAGATTGTGAAGGTTGTAGGATTTCGAACATATAAACTGAGTTGACAGCAGCCAGTTATCTAAGTACTATGTGAATCGTGTTATGAAGATAATACATTTCACTTTCCTGAGTATCACTCTCAACATGAAAATCAAATGAATTTTACTATGAGCTGTCCTTCAGCTAAGTGGAAAGACCATAATCGCCAAATAGCTGGCAGAGAGTCGGGAGAACCGAACTTTGAGCTCAGTGGCTTGCTATTGGGAAGGTCTATATTCAACAGGACGTACGAAACGAAGACTTACGATAAAGATGTCCAAATTTTAGTTAAAATTTGTAGACTAGTAGACCGAATTTAAGATTCATCATGCTTCAGTGAGGTTAAATATCCACTCACAACCACATAAAATAAATGTCAATGACCAAAATATGGCAATTTGACAAAACGTCTAGAAGTGTTCTAGCACTCAGTCTTACCATTTCATTAACACTATAGTAATTAAAGTTCCAAATAGTTGTAAATATATATTCTATAATATGTATGTAACTAAATTAAATGATTTCATCTGCCAAAAATTTTATCATGATGTCAAATGAGACGTCGCGTCGTCGCGGTCGCTCCGTACCGTATTGGTTTTGCAAATAGTGAAAACTGTTCGAAGATTTGTATGATACAGCGTGTGTTTTATTTCAGTTCAGTTTTTAATGACATCCAAGTAAAATTGTGATTTAAACAATTAATTTAATTTAAAAGTCACTTACGTCTTCAAATTATTTAGTAGAAAGCTAATTTACGAAATAGAGAGTAAAGTTCCCTAAGAAAAGGAGGATTCTCCGACCAGGTGAGGTGATCATGTCTGGCGGGCTTTCTATCCAACTGTTGTTCGTTGGGATTTTCTATCCATGTTTATTCGCATGTAAACTTCATATGTGCAATGTAGGATTTATGACGTCATCCGTCACTTCTGTCACCTGTCAGCTGTCAATAATTTCAAGTTCCTATTTACATAAACACGTTTATTATTTGAATAATTTACCATAATATGTAGTTAAATCCGCAATAACTACTCTAATATAAATTAAATACAGTCCGCGGCTCATGAGTGAACGCAACCCCAATAGTATAACTTCACCTTTATATTGTCTGTGTCCTTGCTCGGCGCATCTTATCTATGTTCGCCTTTATATTCGTCCATTTTGTATTTTGTAATAACGTATTAACGTTCCCTTGTAAGTTTTTCTTTTCGCAATATACTAATTATAATAATTCGCGAGTCTCATTTGCCTCCAAAATCCTTCATGGTAGCAGAGCGTGGTTGGCAATCAGACAGGTTTATAGATCGCGACCGTAAATTCATATTTATATAAAAGTATACCGGCGACGGTGAAACAGTTCGAATCCCACGTGGCAAGACGCAACGTAATTTTGGTAAAAATCATCAAGATTCACTCAAAGTCAACTAGAATGGCCTCACATCAATTCAATCTGGAGAAACTCAAAGGCCGTGATAACTTCGCGTCATGGAAATTCAGTGTAAGAACCTATCTGGAGCATGAGGACCTCTGGGAGTGTGTGCAGCCCCCCAGTGAGGATGACAAAATAGATCTTAAAAGGATGTAAAGGCGAAGGCCAAGCTGATCCTGTTAATTGAACCCCAAAATTACGTTCACGTACAAGATTGCAAGACCGCACGTGAGGTTTGGTACAACTTACAAAGGGCCTTCGATGACAAAGGATTGACAAGGAAAGTGGGCCTACTGAAAGATTTAGTCAACACAACATTGGAATCAAGCAGCAGTGTAGAAGATTACATTAATAAGATAATGACTACCGCTCACAAACTTAGAAGTATTGAGTTTGATATCAATGAGGAGTGGCTCGGAACACTGATGCTTGCAGGTCTTCCTGATGTTTATGCACCTATGATTATGGGGCTAGAAAGTTCTGGCATACAAATCAATGCTGATTTTATAAAAACTAAGTTGTTACAAGAAATAAAGCCAGCAGATTCAGGTGCAGCCTTATACATTAACTATAAGAAATTAAAAGGAGTAAGGTGTTACAATTGCAACAGATATGGCCACTATGCAAAGTTCTGTAAGATTCAGAGGAATACAGCTGATAAACAAGATGAAAAAGGAGATAGTACAAATTTTGTTGCAGCATTCTCAGCGACACTGGAAGGATTAAACAACAAGTGGTTGGTGGACTCCGGTGCATCAATGCATATGACTGGCAGGCGTGATTGGATGTACAATGTCACCAAACCACCAGTGAATGCTATTACGGTGGCCAACAAGGAACCACTGTCAGTAGATAGTATTGGATGTGTAAACCTTAAACTAGCCCGAGGAAATATACAGGTAAAGGATGTTTTATATGTTCCTGGTTTAGCAGCTAATCTACTCTCGGTGAGTAGTATAGTCAAAAGTGGGTACACCATAACATTTAATAACAAAAGCTGCTATGTTTATGATAAAAATAGGAAGCTAATTTGTTCCGCAGCACTTAGTAATAAACTTTATGTGCTAAACACAGTTAGTGATACTGAAGCTGCTAACTTATCCACTAGTGTGGATAATAAGTATCTGTGGCATTTACGAATGGCTCACCTCAATATTTCAGATTTAAATAAGTTGTCTTCATGTGCCGAGGGAGTGACTCTGACTGGGGGTGAGGAGAATGATATCACATGCATACAATGTTCAGAAGGTAAACAATCAAGACTTCCATTCAGCAATTTGGGTACCAGAGCCACACAGCCATTGGAGCTAATTCATTCAGATTTGTGCGGACCGATGGAGAACAAGTCTTGCTCAGGTATGCGATATTTCATTTCATTTGTGGACGATTACACTCGGATGGTTCATGTGTACCTAATGAAAGATAAGTTAAATGTTCTGGAAATATTCAAAGATTTTAAAGCAAAAGTAGAAGTTAAACTTGAAAAGAAAATAAAAACCTTCGAACTGACAACGGTAAAGAGTATTGTAATCATCACTTTGAGAACTACTTATCTAGTCAGGGCATAACCCATCAGACGTCAACACCCTATACACCTCAGCACAATGGCCTCGCAGAGAGGATGAACCGTACTCTAGTTGAGCGTGCTCGATGCATGCTATTTCATGCCAATTTGGGAAAGAAATACTGGGCTGAGGCCATAGCTACAGCTTCCTACATTACAAATCGCTGTCCAACTAAAACTCTGAAGGGCAAAACTCCTTTTGAGATGTGGAATGGGTATAAACCTAATTTGTCGCATATTAGGATATTTGGCACAGAGGCCATGGTTCACATTCCAAAGGAGAAAAGGCAGAAATGGGATAAGAAGTCTAAAAAGATGATACTGATCGGATATTGTGACAATACCAAAGGATACCGCCTATTAGATATAAACAGCGATAAAATAGTCATAAGTAGAGATGTGATTTTTCATGAAAAATTTGAAAACAATTTGTCTTGTAAAAATAATGTTCCAGTTCCAGAGCTCCCTTGCAGCGATAGTTCACCTACTAAAGAAGAAGAAGAAGAAGATCGCCATGCCAGCTTTGTGCAGAATAGTTCAGACCAGCCAATCTCAGAATCAGAAAGTTCAACGGCCACAGGTAATAATGATGACTCACAAGATGAAGATTCCATCGAAGAATATCATTCAGGCACTGATGATTTGGATGAAACTTATCAACCTCCGAGGCAAGCATGTAAATCACAGAACTATGTTAGAAATATGACTTTGAGACCACGCAGTAAGGTTGAGAAACAAAGCAGTGAGAATAACTTATGCTGTTTGTATACTAATTTGTCTGATCCCCAATCAGTACAAGAAGCCTTATCATCTCCACAAGCTGAGCACTGGAGGAAAGCTATGGATCAAGAGTATTACTCCCTGATGAAGAACAACACATGGAGCTTGGTCGATCTTCCCACCAATAAGAGAGCATTACCTTCAAAATGGGTGTTTAAAACGAAGACCAATGAGGCTGGACAAGTTGTTCGCTTCAAAGCGAGGCTAGTTATAAAGGGATTTGCACAAAGAAAAGGCATAGATTATGAAGAAATTTACTCTCCAGTGGTAAGATATGCTACTATACGTCTTTTAGTAAGTCTGGCAGCTAAACATAACATGGACATCGAGCAAATGGATGCTGTCTCTGCATTCCTGCAAGGAGAAATAGATGCTGACATCTACATGGCACAGCCAGAAATGTACATGCAAGGATCAAAAGTATGTCACCTGCATAAGTCCATATATGGTTTAAAGCAAGCGAGTCGATTATGGAATACAAAATTAAACAATGTTCTCCAATCCATAGGAATGCTACAATGTAAGACTGACCCGTGTGTGTACTACAATGCAGAAAAGAATACTTTCATTGCTGTATGGGTTGATGATTTACTCATATTTACTTCACAACAAAGCATTAAAGAAATGTTGAAGAACAAACTAATGCATCACTTTGAAATGAAAGACCTAGGAAAAGCTAGTCAATGTTTAGGATTTAATATAACAAGAGCTGAAAATTTAATTGCTTTGGATCAAAGGAAATATATAAGTGAAGTTTTGGATAAATACAAGATGTCAGAATGCAATGCTGTTAAAACACCTATCGAAGTTGCACAAAAATTTAACAATGATGTGAAAGCTGAAGTGAGAACTGATTACCCTTATCGACAGATCATTGGCTGCTTACTCTACATAGCTCAGGGCACAAGACCAGATATTGCATTTGCTGTGAACACATTAAGTAGATACAACAACGAACCAAAGACTGAACATGTGATGGCTGTAAAAAGACTACTAAGATATCTACAGGGAACTAAGGATTTAAAACTAATATATACCAAAGATGGTAATGCAAGTATCACAGGATATTGTGATGCAGACTGGGCCAGCGATGTGCACGACCGCAAGTCGTGCACTGGTTACATATTTCTGTTACAGGGAGGTGCTGTTTCTTGGTCGTCACGTAAGCAGCAGACCGTGGCGCTATCAACTGCAGAGGCAGAGTACATGGCGATGTCTGCGGCGGCGCAGGAGGCGTTGTGGCTGCGCCAGCTCGGCGGGGAGCTCGGCTGTCAGCTGAGTGAACCTCTCGTTATCTTTAGTGATAGTCAAAGTGCCATAAAACTTTCCTTGAATGATTGTTATTTACCTAGAACTAAGCACATAGATATAAGACACCATTTTCTTAAGCAACATGTTATTAATTGTGATATTAATTTTTGTTATTGTAAGGGGAATGAGATGATAGCAGATATCCTAACAAAAGGAACTACATTAGAAAAACATCAGTATTGTTTAACCAAGATGGGGCTTGCGTTCTGGGGAGGGTGTTAGTCATGAGTGAACGCAACCCCAATAGTATAACTTCACCTTTATATTGTCTGTGTCCTTGCTCGGCGCATCTTATCTATGTTCGCCTTTATATTCGTCCATTTTGTATTTTGTAATAACGTATTAACGTTCCCTTGTAAGTTTTTCTTTTCGCAATATACTAATTATAATAATTCGCGAGTCTCATTTGCCTCCAAAATCCTTCTTATATTAAGTGGTAACAATAAGACGGCGGCGGTGTCGTGCGGGCTCTGTTGGGCGCCATAATGAATTTCATAAATTATCCGCTGCACACAGCCGACACGCGAACATTGTTCCAATTAATCTTGCTTCTTTTGCTTTACGAGAGTTATTGGAGATTTTGACAGTTCGGTGAGAAGGTGCCTACGTGTAGTAGAACAATCTAAGAAGAGAAATTATGGTACAACGTTATGTACTTATACTTATATGTAGGTACATTATGTATGTATACGAGGGTCTTGAGTCAGATGCGGTGCGTGCCTTACCGTGTACGCATGAACTTTGTTCGATGGATCGAGTACAAGTTCATTGGGCTAATGAGTTACAAGCACGCCCGCAGACAGTATTCACACAGACTTCGAAAATCGATAGACAAACCAAAATGTTCAATTTAAATTAACTTTCAGACTATCAAAAACAACAATATCAATCTGTTAATTCAGTCAAGTTCCTAATCCCCTCGCTAGATAACACTGACAAATTGTTTCTAAATAAAATATTTATCTATAAACTTAATAAAAGTTGAAAAGAGCTCATCACACAGCATCTATTACATAAACTGAAACGTCTGACTCAAATATTAATCTCGTAAACAAACTTTGCTAAAACTTAATCGTTTGTCAAGTATTAAATAATACTCGAGTATCTTTTTGTTTGTTGAGAAAACAAAAAGGGACAGGTCTATAATTAAAGACCGGCTTTAATTAAAGACAGCTTGACATTTCAAAGAAGGAGGACATAGGTTTAATTATAATCGAACACAAATATCATCGGGCCAGCGTCGGCGTCGAAGGAGTGATTGCAGGTCGACGTGCGAGCGAGACAGACTATTTATTAGGGTTGACAAATGACGTTTTTAAATTATGTTTTCTTAGGACATCGCCCAGCCTGTATATTCAATACGATTGAGTTTTCCAGTCAAACAGTCTAAAATAAAACTCGGTTGACTAAATTTTGCTAAGGGTCCCTCGGTTTATTTTGATAGGCATTGCTAAAGCAAATATGGAGGCAGTCTGCAATTTAACAGTGTTTGAGAATATTATCTGTGTGGTAAAGTTGAAAAGCTTTAAGTAAATGGCCATAATCCGTGAGCTTAGCAGCCCTACGCGCATGACAAGGACCGATGTCGGGATTGCCCCAGTTTAGAAGCTATCAAAGCATTGTTTGTCGCGGCGGCTTCGTAATGGGCACAGACGTAATGTCAAGCAGGTCGGCGGAGATATCTTGTCAGACTGTCTGGAGACCGAAACTAGCGCAGTTTCGCCCTTTCGGGATAATCTGATTGAGCCGTGTGACGTTTGTGACGCAACACTGATGAATATATACGGACGCGTTTTTTAATTGACGCCATTTTTAATGCTTCAAAGATCGCAAAATTTTGAGTTGGTACATATTTTTTATGCTTAGTTAACTGCTTCAATTTAAATACAATCATGAACAGTTAGTATAAAATTAAATTAAAATTTGTTTAGGTATCTTCAGTAAACTATAGATGCCAATATTTTATTGTTTACAATAATTTTTACGATACACATGTTATTGTACAGCTTTGTTTTTCTGACAACAAAGCAACAATACTGAAAACTTGTCACAAAACAAGTGAAATTGTACCGTATCGCAATGCAATAAAGTGAAAAATGTGGGACATTAAAAATCGAAACACAAGTCGTAGCTCGCGGCTCATTGCATTTGACAGCAACGTATAAAGGTTAATTATTTTCTTGGAAACGGTTCGGTACCGACTTGGAGAAACTTCTGGAAAATTTTAAACATTAAAAAATTAATTCAAAAGTGCCGCAATCAGGCCACCATTGTTGTGTGACTCGTAAACAAGTTGACTGGATATTTTTTATGTACCGATTAAACACTTTGAATAACCCATTCGCTGGGAAACTTTCGTTCGCGCTCTCAATTCGTTTAAATGAGATTTTTTTATTTGATGTAATTAAATAAGTGTTCATTCGCAAATTTTAATGAGTATTCTTTGTAATTAAAATTCTGTTAAATTGCTGTCGAGTTTTGGTTTGTGTTTACGTTAACGTACCTATAAAAAATCCGTTTGATTTTCAAAAGCGAGTGGTACAGATTCGTTTCACATATGTCAAAATATAATCATAGACATAATTATAATATTTCTGTGAGTATTATATTTAGATGTAGGTATGTTACATTTGGCTTATCAGGGCCTTCAAAGTGCAAGTAAAACAATAATCTAACGACAATACTTTATACTAGAGCACTACAAGTTCCGTGACACAGTTCCTTGCAATATTTCTGAAGCCATGCGAGAAACCGTCGTCTTTCTACAAACTAGTTCTTTGCACGAACAAACTTTTGTAAACTAACTTACCAACTACATACTTTCTATAACGGGATGTCGCGCCCGCAGCCATATTCCATAAATTAAATCCTTCCATAGAATAAGTGAAACTGGGAAAAGCGTACCGAAAAGAAGGCGAACACACACAGAATTCGTCATAACGCCCGGCGAAACAAGTTGGAAACTTGCCGAAGAATATATTAAAACTTTATCAAAGCTGAAAGTTCCATTTCCTCTCCAAGTGTCGTGGGAATCCTTCCCCCTCGAGGGTCCGGAGGTAAGGCTCCCAAACGTACTCTCTGACAGGTCAAAATTAAATTAATCGGATGTCACGTTGCGTGTTTTTAATTATCTCACAGTCTATATTAAAAACTCTAGATTCAATTAAGCGCCGTCTTAACTTCAGCATAGGCTTAATTTATAATTTAGAATAGACAAAGTTTACTAAACTTTATAATATTTCAAAGATCTCCATTGTAGGAATAAAACAGCCGCTATTGTTGGAACCGACGGACACAGTGTATCTAGTAAAAATAGTCAAGCCAAAAGGCAGTGCTTCAACTTGAATGAAATCATTCAAGGAAAAATCCAAAGTTAATTCCTCCCCGGAGCACGGAAGAGAATCTCTTTGTACTCACACTATACTAATTAAATCCGTAATAAAGAATTCATTAATATTAAAGAATACCTACAGCGCACATTCAAAAGTCCTTTCATATTTTAATACAGATTTTACTGGAATCGAGCAAAAAATATGATTGGAACTTACGTCCGCTCTCCTTATAAATATTCATTGCAGTACTAAGTTTCATATCTACGTGAATCCGGGTTATAAAACTAAGGGGCATCAGTAGATTAATTGCTTCCAAGTTAATTGATGTTCGGGACGTATGTTATGAGCGATTTTATGGGGATACCAATAACAATTTTACTGCTCCATCGTTCGGAGAACAATCGGAATAATAAAAACGCTGATCGCTTGAAACTGGGACGTTATAAATGGAGGATTTTTTTAATTTTTCCTCATTATACTTTGAACATCTGAAGTGGAGGGGAGTTCATTAAATTTTATTTTGATCTTTCCATAGCTTTGTGCACGTTGCACGTTTTGAAAGATCAATGAATCAATCAAATGGAGATAAGTTTGACTGAATGATACATTCAGCAACAATTAACTAAGTATGTATAATTTTATTATGCTTAACTGATTTGGCAACATTATCAATCACATTTTTTGTAAAAAAAAATTGTATTGTCCTCTGTGACTATTGTTATCACATAATATCTATTAACATTCCTTTTCAAGATCAAGGTTACTAACAAAATTATGGACATTGTCTGAAATAATTGATTATTATTACATTAATTTCATTTTATTTCAATTTGGCCAATAAATCTGTATGGAATTACCATCAAAATAACTTATATGATATGTAGGTGCCTATTAAAAACCTCATTACAAATGTAGACTCAAAATAGGTATGCACTACGTATTAATACTACATACCACCACCGTCCATACTAGACTGGATGCGTATGCGCCGTACTTCATCAGAAGACCAAGTAAATCACCATCTTTACCTGGAACAATAAATAAATAGTGTTATAAACTTTATAAAGGTGTACATAATTTACGATTTATTAAGACACCAAGTGGTGTATCGTGCAATGCTATTCTCATGAGCACTAGAGGCACACTAGGGGCTCAAATTCATATATGAGCCCCTAGCGTTGCTTGAAGTTTCAGTCGAGTTCCTCGTCATATAAATTACAAAAGAAATTCGAATAAATATTTAAAACAACAACAATTTAGTTCTTAGTCAGTAAAATATAGCAGTAGGTCATAGTAATCAGTTAATAGTAATGAGTTTTTAAGAAAAAATGGTCCGTAAATCCGGATAATTATATTTAATTTTCATAGCAATTTGAGCACTCACATTCTTAGAATATATTATTAATATGAGTATGTGTCATCTTACTCATTCAGATGTTTTCATTTAAATATGTTTCAAATTATGACAGACAATATTTCATTGAAATAAAATATTATATCTTACAAAATAAACATGTATCTACGCATCATCGTCCAATATAGTTTATTTACATCGATACGTTAAACTCAAGAAAAAACATTTCTAAATATTTTTTTCCGACTTAAAAAAAAGAGGATGGTACTATGTTCGGTTGTCTTTTTAATTAATTTATTTGTTCACCGATCACTTCGTCAAATGTGAATCGATTTTCAAAATTCTTTTTTTTTACTGATTATGTTTAGTTACAATAATTTAAGTTTGGAAAAGTCATGTGGTTTCGGATGGATCGAGTCAACCGGAGTGATATCACGCTCTCACAGAAACCCGCCGTGTAATAACGATTGCGTTGTGTTTCGTTACTAAAAACCCAATAAGTTCCTACTTACTTAGAGCTCATCCACACTTACTTTCATTTCTTAATTAGTAAAGTAACGAGTTATGTAATTTTAATAAGCAAAGTTAAATACAGATTTCGCAAGGAAAATTTCGGATACAAAAAGCCCAAAAACTTGTCCTCAATAGTCACAACACGAAAATATTGCATTCTTTTTTTTAGCGTTGATAAGTCTGCGTTTAGCCACCAACCCGCTTACTGCCAGAACGGTAAAGCAAAGATGTGGCCGAAGATAGAGCACACAGACTTAGAAAGTCTCAATTCACTCTGACCTTGAAAAGACCCCGGTTTTATTTCTCAGGAAAAATAGAAGCCACTCAAATGACAACTAAGCAAACAAGATCAGCACAATTTGTTCTACACTAGTCGAAATTATCTAAGAGGGGAATGAGCAAACAGTTACCGTGCTAGTCATCCCTCATCACACACTCCGTTGCCTCTCAAAAGAGGGGCAGGGTCTACTTCGCGAATGTTTAATTAGAATACGGTACGAAATTATTTACGACGTACTCACATGTTGTACTATTGTCGAATTAAGTGACTAGCAGTCAGCTCTTTTACACTATTGTCGAATTGAGTTACTTAGTGTCAGCTGTTTTTATTTAAAAAGTGTAAATGTAAATTGGAAATGTTACCTTATGGACAATTAGGAATGAGTTAGTTTAGTACATGTGCTTATTAAAGTTTCTTCATTTGAGTAGAAGTAATATTATTTGTGTAAAGATAATGAACAACTATGCTATTCTTTCACAGATATCTATCTAATTGTAAATAGGCATACCGTGGGTTGATAAAAATGTACAAAAATGTAAAATACAGATTAATTAACAGTATTTATCGCAATGAGACAATCACATTAATATAATAAATCTAAAAAGTTTTTTTGATTAGATGTTTGTCCGTTAATCACGCTGAAACTACTCAACGGATTTTGAAGAAATGTGGTATACATCAGGTTGACTTCGGTGATGGGATAGAAATTTTATCCCATAGGAATAGGAAGAGTTGAAAATTGTAAGTGGCAGAGACTAAAAGTTTTCGATGACTGAAAGATATCAAAAATCCTAATAATCTCACTCATACAAACATAAATACAGAAAATCTTTCTGTCAGGAATCAAGTACTTACAAATACTAAAGACTGACTTTAATAATCCCAAGATATAGCAATTTATATACAACACCGACGGTCCTACATCACAGTCCTTATTACGTGTTAATTACGAAGTAATTATACATCGTACAAGCAGTACTGTTTCTATCAAATCTGTTTATTTTCCCAACCAGCTACAGTATGAAGCTAAGTCTATTAATTATGAACTCTATTAGCATTTAATTTGTGTTGAAATTACGTTGAATATTTTTGAGGAATGTTGTAGACTATTTTATATAAAAAATTGTCGATATTTTTTGTTGTCATGTCTGTGACTTTGTAGTACATAAAATTTTCCTTGACATATTTTTCCTTCTGTTAGATTTTAGGGAAATCCTTTATTAATATTTCCCTTAAGTCCATTAATTTTAATTCATAAACTTAATCATGCAAATATCAATTTGTAACGTCATTTTTTTTTGACAATCATCCTTTGACTTCTTTCAGTGAGACGGAGTATCAAACTCTTACTGACTAAAAACCACCCGTTCCTACTCCTGCTTTTCAAGCCGGAGCCCCGGTAACCCGCTAGGCAGTTTTCGTCTGGATATCGAACTAACAACAAGAAGCTCCTGTCACACTATTCAGCACCTGATTTTTACAAAAACTGTTTCTAAAGCATTCGACATTTCTTAATTTAAGAGAAAGCTGTAACAACATTTTATTTGATCGTGATAACTGTAGTGTATAGGCCTCGTCGTTAATGACTTCGGTCGCGTTATCAGCCAAACAAAGGAGGTTATTGTGTTCCAGCATCTCTCTTCATTGAAGTGTCCAATTACCCACTACTATAGCTGTTTATGACATATTTTATTACAGTAATGAACCAGTAAATGATGTTATTTTTCTCTAAAAAGAAACATTATTTCACTTTTCTTTCTCAAATAAACAGAGTCGACCAAAGAACTTTTCTACAAAGTTAAGCTCAGAGCTCAACGAAGTTAGACCTTTCATTTACGCCACTTATTACGTTACGTTGTTACCTAAAACAATGAGCGCGTAGTGTACCCACAAATTACTACTCAAAAGAACTCGAACAAAGGGTTCCCCCAGCAATAGAATTCGTCGCTGATTATATCAAAATACAACGTCACGATCAAAGTGTAACAGCTCATTAATTCTGACTCATTTCCTTCTTGAACTCAGTCGACAAGCGTATCGGGTTTCGTCAAAAATACGATAAATACGAAAACTCGTGCGGTAAACGTGATAGAAGAGACACATTACTGATTCCACACAAGACCGAACAAATAAAGCCCCTGAATGGAGACGAGAGCTCCTCTGAGCTTCCGAACTCTACCAAAACAATAGGAGCCAAAAAGAAAACGAACGATCCTGTTAAAACCCTCGTGACGTCACCTGAACGAATTAAAACTTCCGTCCTTGTCACGCACGATGATCCCTACACCTCTCACTCTCACACAGGAGGCAATTGACCTATTTTCGGGCGAGCGTGCAATAATTTCACGAAGGGCGGTCTACATAGCTTTAGTTATAGATTTGCTGGCTTGCACATTCTTAGGATCGCATCGACCGAGTTATACTTTCAATTTGGCCGTAGCTAAGTAATCGTTATGGCCAATAACAGCACGGATCGCTGTTTACGAAGATTGGATACAAACTCACCAGTAACTGTTTTTATTGCGTACGCAGTCCGCTCGTACAAATACCTACAACGGTTCATACTACATTCGTACTCGTATATCAGACTAACCGTAATCACTGTTGTTTGTTTAATCGGAAATTAGTTGCCGCTTATATTTCTCTATGAGAGAACTTGGACTGTTAATATTGTTTATATTTGTGATAAAGTCGAACATATCCCAACATTATGTACTTGACTTTATTTCACATTTATGGTACCTTTAACATATCTATAAGTAATGGACTTTTAGTCGAAAGTTGTTGGTAGTTGTTTGTTTAGCGGCCTTCGATTCCCAAGAGAGTCAAACTCAAACAAGTATTATAAATGTTCCGAGCTCATGTTGTGAAGTGAAAAGAAGAACAAGTAGCACTCCGCTAAAGAAACGACGACACATCTAGTTGTTTAATAAATTAGATGCTTGTGTAGAATTAACAAGTTGTAGGTCTACCTTTACACCCACGGAGGGCGCGTTAAATTTCCTTTCCACAGTCTTCAGAGATATTATCTTACAACAACTGAGCTAATATTCAAGTTCCAGACCTACACAAGCAACACAACGGAGCCTTGTCAAAATAAATTAGAATAACCATCCTCCGCGCTTCACACGAAAATGAGTAATGCTCCTTTTTGAGCTATTTTACATTACACAAAAGACCTAAAGTTTTTGGAACCAACCTTGAACTTAAAAACACAATGTTACGACCTTACGTGACCTCTACATCGAAAATATATTTGTAAAAATATGCTTTATAATTCAGGTCTAAAAGTGGGTATGGAATGAAGTGGACTAGGCTGGTTGAAATCCTTTTTCAATGGGGGACGTAAAGGTATACAAAACCCGTCAAAGGCACGGTTAGGCGGGCAATATTACGTTATATTTCAAATAAAATTCGTACCCAAGGCCGTGGTATTGGGCCATTATTATATTTACATAATACACGTAATAAAAGGTAACTGACATTGCCAGTGCGAAGTCGGGACAGTTACGCACGAACGACTCTGTAAGCTCAGTCGAGGGCTAAGCTACCAACTAAATTGCACACTGATATTGCAAAGTAGAAATGAGAAATAGTATTTTATCTGGTGTCCTAGACTAGAATATTAATAACTGTAACGTGTGTTTTTAAATATTGGTATGTTAAGTTTAATTTAAAAAACTATTTACGTATACCGACTTTCTGCCGTACTCAGAGTTATGTAATGATTACTTATCCCAGTCCTTAGCAATTGTTTTTAGAACAAAATCGTTGTTAAGGAATAGTTTAAGTAATCATTAAATATCTCTGACTACTTACGGCAGTTTAACGACTGTAGCCACGAAAATAAGCAAAATCGAAACGTGTTTTCCAACTGTAAATCTAGACAAAGTTCTTGGAAAATACTACGTCCAAAATTCGTATGTTGTTAACAATGAATCTTTTAAAGTTGGTAGTCTAATTTCATTTACCATTCAAAATAATGTATGTTCAAAAGTTTTCCAAAGAGTCATAAAAATAGAAATACGTACCTACATTACATTACAATAATTCGCACAAAAGATCAATCTCAAACAAATTTAACGATCACAACAAAAATAAAGAAATATTGGCAAACCATAATCTTTTTCTCAATTCAATTTGAAGAGGCGAAGAGGCTGTGTATTCTCCACTTATCTCGTATTATATTGGAAGTACGAATGCTTATGTTCAACCTCAAAAACAATTATTATTAAGGTACAATTTCGTGGAAAACGTTTCTTTTTGTTTTTATCACTTAAGCGCATACTAACAGTCGAATGATGGCTTACAACACACAGAATAGTAGTTCTTATAGACTGTTTAAATACCGACCTTTTTCCTATTAATATTTTATATCTACTTTACTAATATATAAAAAAATAAACCGTGATTTTCTTCCCTTAAAACAAAAAATAAACTTAAAATTCTTAAGAATATCCTCTTTAAGGTAACAACTCGATACCCCGTCGCGTATTCCTTTAACCCTAATTTTCCATATCCGCCATATTGCCATATTGACAGGAAAAAAAACATGGCGGCGTGCTTGCAACGAATAAATCTTTCCACACAATAATGGCGGGATCTCTTTTTACTAAATCCAGTGTGCGTTCGTGTTGTGGTTTTGCTAATGCCCTGTTATTCTCATTAGATTTTAATTGAATACTAGAACATTCCGGTTGGTTTTAATTTAATTAACTACGCATCCGAATGCCACGTTTTCAGCTAAAATATTAAGGCATAATTTTTAAATCGCAGCAACTTTCAAGAGTGATACGAAACGTTACTGAATCTGTCAGCCGCACCTGAGCGCATTAGGTATAATGTATAAAAAATAAAACTACGATTTAGTCGCTTAAAACAAAAATAAACTTCAAATTCTTAAGAATATCCTCTTCGAGGTAAGAACTCGATACCCCGTCGCGTATTCCGTTAACCCTAATTTTCCATATCCGCCATATTGCCATATTGACAGGAAAAAAAACATGGCGGCGTGCTTGCAACGAATAAATCTTTCCACACAATAATGGCGGGATCTCTTTTTACTAAATCCAGTGTGCGTTCGTGTTGTGGTTCTGCTAATGCCCTGTTATTCTCGTTTATAAATCATTCACGTCGATGCCACGTTTTCAGCTTAACTGGGTTTAAGGTAACGTACATAATGGTGACCAAGCTAACAATTGTACTTTTATAGGAACCCGTGAATATTGATCGTGAGTGCTTTTACCTATATTTGGGTGAAATGCTGACTGGGTTTATTATTTGATGTGAAAATTGTTGTAGATTTACACGTATTCTATTATTTAATAATAGAAGCAAATGGTAATTTACATGATACATGTGCGTATTAAATAACTTTTTAAACGCATTTTTTTTTAATATTAGTCATGCAAACTTAGCTACATTGTTTACAATAAAAGGAAGCAAAAATTAAACATTACAACAAAATTAGGTCAAACAAGAAAGTATATCAATTCTCTGCAATCGTAAAATTTCAAAAATACAACTCCAAGGCCGTTGAAATAGACACAATATTAGCACTAGTGCAAATTGTACTAATAACACTACCTCACGGAAGAAAACATCACGTATGACCAACTTAATACGAGCAAAACGCAGGTGTACCTATAAAACGTCAAAACTACCAATCTAAAAACTGCTTTAACACGTGCAATCAACGTTCAAATTCCAATAGCCAATAACTGTTTAGGTATTAACATTAATCACACGCAGTTTGCTATCGCTTGGGATTGGTACACACAAATTAGCCTTGTCCTCATCTGACTGTTACGACTTCCCTGACGATAGCTATCCGATACATTTCATGTTTCCTACCGAAATGAACACATACATAAATTAATTTGATGTAAACATCACCGTTTTGCAAACAGATCGGATAATAAACTGTATTCTGGTCTGTCGTACTACATTTTCCAAATGTGAGTCACGCTGGCTGCGGTAAATCTATAGACGGGTGATGTCTTTTGACTGGTAATCACGTTAATAAGCTAAAATGTGCTAAACAACATAACAATTAGAAAAGCAAATCTTTTTTTAATTGGGACAAGCCTACCACAACCTTCCAAAACCGCTGCAACTCCTGTAAACCAGGATCTACAGTAAATACAAACATGATAACACCGGAACACTCAAGTCTGGCGCGTCCTAAGAAATGAATAACTGTCTTGGACCCCGCAACGAAATAAATCAAAGTAAATAATTAGAGGAGAAGGAAAAAATCTTGTTCTATTCGTTTAATATTTTTAGCCCATGTCTGGCCATATGGCACGCTTGCTTCTTCCAACGGCTTCGGGGTCAAAAAGACCATAATCTACCCCTGTTCCAAATTTCACCTTGATCCCTTCAGCCGTTTTGACATGATTGAGTAACAAACATAAGCATAAATATTAGATACTAAGATACTGGCAATATCAGTGGGTATTAGACTGCATATGTGCACCTCTGTCTACTCCTTTGGGTATCAAAAGAATGAGTATATTATACATATGATATTGTACGCATCTATGTAATTTTTTATGGTATAAGCCGGTAAACGTGCAGACGGATCACCTAATGGTAAGCAATTGCCGCCGCCCATGGACACTCGAAACATCAGAGGCGTTACGAGTGCGTTGACGGCTTTTTTGAGGTTAAAAATTTAAGGATTGTTGGGTAATCGGAGATTGGAAAGAGGGGTAATTAGGCTTACTAAATAAGGCATAGTAAATAATACTACTTACATCTTTTTTTTACAATAACAATTATTGTCGACGAGTCTATAAATTAAGTTCGTCAATACGAAATTATCATTATCTTGTTGTCTTTAGCTACCTATACTATGGGTATACGTACCTATAACAGTCAGACAACAAGAGATGTTCTATAATGTCCCCATTCGCAAACAAGCAATAGGTTAGTAATTAGCATATAACGTAATTATTTAATCTACGTTGATGACGTAAACGTTAACGACATAACGTTAACGTAGTTACGTTGTGGTTTAGTTAATTTTGCCACCAAATAATAATTGATTGATGAAAAACAATTATACTTGGAATAAAAAAGAAAAAAGTAAATGAATATGCATCTCCTGACTGTATATAACATACAAGCTCTTAGTATTTTTTTTTTTTTGTGAAACGTTTTTGGCAAAATGTCTCTTTATTGATAACAATCTGATGCCCGCAGCGTAGACGCATAGATTACAAACTTTGTGACTAATAACAGTAGCCTAATTTATTTCTTAGTACATCAGCATCAACTATTAAAGTCCTGTTAAAATCGGTTCAGCCATTTCAGAGATTAGCCATAACAAACAGATAGACAGATAAAAAATATTATTTACTGTATGTATCATATGCAAGTAGTGGTTATAATTGATTATTTCAATATTACTAACAGACAATTCAATTTTATTTATTAGTCTAGATTTTAGAAGACATATGAATATAATATTTACTATTATTAAGTCGACGGTAAATTAATATAGCAGACTCATTAATAACAGGTCTAAATGCATCCATGTGTAGCGATATAAATGTAAACAAATAACCAATTAAGATTGTACCTACATACACTTGGATAAAGTCCAATTCACAATAAAAAATTACAGTGGCAACACCCCATTGGCAAAAAAGGCTAGCGCAGGCAACAGTTGCAAAAACAAGCCCAACCTAACCTAATCAGTCAAAAAGATAAGCCCACTCAAATCAACTTAAAAGGGTATGTTATAAAGGGGGGCCTTTAAAAACACGCCATCTATCGGGGAGCAGCGGAAATACGTTGTTGACTCGTCCCCTGTAATGCAATTATTGAGTGATCAAACAATTTGCGGCTAGACTCGGCCGTCGGCTTCCAAAGAACTCATTGCGTAACGTGGGTACATTTATTATGAGAGGAGCGTCTCGGAGCGACAACATAAATCATTAGCATTCCCTCCTCCCCCTCCCAGCGTCGCGTACCCCCCCCCCCTGTGTACTGATTCATCAGGTCATCGCCGAGATAGATTTAGATGCTGCTACTACAATGATATTAATGTTTCTTGTATTTATTGCTTCCACGATGTTCCCCGATTAAGCACGACGGATGTCGGATGCTTATCATACTCGAGTGTCGTAAACGTCGTCTGTAGGAAATATTTGTTATGATCCAAGATATGGGAGTGGAGGACACTATGGGAGATTTTGTTGTGATTTTAGTTGTATGTATACTCTCTAAAAAGAGTTTAATTGTCTTGTCTAATAAATTCAACTTAAATCAAATCTATTATAAAAAACGTGCCCATATTTTTGGTGTCGATAAAAGTGATTGCTTAGCACGTCACCAATGTATTAAGTTTACAAAACCTAAAAAAAACATGTTACCTAAACATTTTATAATTTTATAAAAATAAAATGTAAGCAAGAAAACTCATTTGAAAAAAGATATTACAAGATAGACCTAGACCAATAAATCAGACGATACTCTTTAATCTATCAGAAATAAGGATCTATTATCCGAAATATTTAGTTGGCTACAATAATCTAGATCGGTACAATAATTTTGGTAAACCTACATCGACAATCCCGCTAACCTTCTACTCATATGATGAGGGTACCCTATCCGCAGCTAAAGCAGTGCACACACTACTATAAACATGTTGCGCAATATTATTATTGCGCAATATTTGTGTTAAACAACATCTCTTATGTATAGAAGCGTTGGTAAATATTATTCGGTCAATTTTCGATTTAGTACATAACAGGTCCAACATTTTTGAAGTGCAGGGTTGGCGTGGTGGCTGGACAACTGATTGCAGTGCAATGTGTAGCGGGTTCGATACCTGCATGGTGCAATTCATTGTTCTACGTTTTCATCGTTTTCAAACAGTGAAAACTGAATAGCCTTGCGCAATTTGATGGCTCTCACGATTTAGAAAAATAATATGAATATAATTTTAACTCTTACTAATTCTAATGTGACTTAGATTAATTTTTATCATTAACTATGTATAAGTATACCTATATCATTAGCTATAATACATATTACATTTCAACATCTAAACATTGCAACGTTACATTGCGCAACATTACTCGTATCACGTGTATAAACCACCTAACACATCGATGCAAGATTCAGTAACGACCCTTATGGCCGACCAAAACATCTGTTTATTCGATCAAACCTGTCACCTGTCATTTTATTAAAGGAAATTCGAATAAGCGATTACCCTTACGATAAAAGATACGTCACTTGCTTCAGTTTCAAAATGGCGTGTTTACTTAGGGTTGGGGTTGAAAAATAAATGAGGTAGCAGGTTAGATATGTGGGGAATCATAGTGATAAGTTTGTAAATAAATTATATCATATTATGACTAGTCATTTTATCGGTACTGTTGTCTTAGTTTGCACAAAACTTTTTGTACTTGTCTTATAATTAAGTCGCTAAGGTGATTGATTGGTGTGATTATATTATCGGTAAGAGGGCTTACCATCTCCGATTAAGTAGCTATGAATTGCTACCAGCCTTCAAAGGACGAATTTTTTGATGCTTTGTAAATAGTAAATAATTTTTAAGTAGAAAACTTACTTTACTTGTAAATATTATGTAGTAGTACATTGAATGTTCAATAAAATAAACTTGAAAAGTCGAGGAAAAATATTAATTGTTAACATAAAATAACTCGAGAATATCAAGTAGCAGTGGTTTTATATAATCCGTACATTCTTGGAATAATTCATTATAGAAAATAACCAATTTTAAAAAGTTAACAGTGAATTGTTTACCATCCCTGGGCAAGTAATTTCGAAGAATATCTCGCACTATATACAGAGTATTAAATGAAATTAAAGAGAACATAAGAAGCCAATAAATAGGTTCGCTTATGCAGTTTGGAACTTCAAAAGCGAAAAATCAATATTCAGAGCCATGATAATGAGTTTTTAATGGAGCGGCGGGTAAAAGATTTCCTTCTCAGAGAACCTTACAAAATTACCGTAATATAATACTTTTACTTATTAATTTTCACTTTAAATTAATAAATGTATCAAGTTGTAAGTTACTAGAAAATTGTTAATCAACCAAATGATGGACAAACATTAAAAAGTCTAAGATATCGAGTTCCTAACTAAACAAGGCGAAATCAACTTCGGAACAAACTTGAATCGATCAAATTTCGCTTCGTCCCGAGTAATTAAATTACTGATCATTACAACTAGCAGTTAATTAATGGATTTCAGAGTTACTTTTATACTTGAACGGAGTTTTGAAGTTTGTAAAAAGTAAATAAACGTTTCTTATAATCTCGAGACTTCGTTGAAACGTTTTCGAAGCAAATATTTACCGATATGTGCTCGTACTAGGCCAGTCTGAGAACTTCTTTTTATTATACGAAACTTTTCTCTAAGCAATTTTTTGTAACATTTATTGTTAGATTTACTTAGGTAATAGGGTTTTTCGTGTCTATTTTTCGTTCAAGAGTTAAGTCGTTTATTAGAGTTAATAAAATAAAATAGTTTTCACAGGCAAGTTCTCTTGTCGAAAGCAAATTGATACAGTAACTAAAGTAACTGTTTCAAATTTTTGAGTAAGGGAGAGAATGCGCAAGTTCATTCTTGGACTTAGCTATACAAATCTTTATAAAGTAGGTTGTTGGAAAGTGCAGAGGGCACCGAGACTGGCGAGCATAAATCATTGCTGTCGAACGTTCTATCGGGCTGACACCTAAATCGCAGGAGGCATTACTCATTGGGGACACGCTACGAATAAATCCCGGTATTTTTTCCTTTTTTCCTTAACGACATTCCACTTTGCGCCTTGGAGACAGTTTCCCGTAGGTAACGTTGATTTTATATGCTGTCAATGGAAAGTTAGACATCAACAATTCGTCCATGTAACTTAATACATAAGTTTCTACTAATACCAATCTAGGCTAGTGCTTTGTAAATTATTTCATAGAGTTTCTTTTTATAAAAATACCTAATTATCTTCGAAATATTCAAAACATACTATTTACAACAAATAAACAAGCCGCCTAAGTATTTCAAAACAAAATTTACTTGTCATTAGCTTGCAAAACAATTGAAAACTTGAGCAGCTATGCATACAGATCTCGATATAAACAGAACGCGATAAGGCGGCTGACAAACTTTTTTCATTTCAAGCATCGAGAGCCGGAGAATCCGACTCACATTTAAAATATGGTATCCTTACGAAGGAGGCGCGAAGCCTAGAGCGATGGCCGTTTTACCGACGAAACAAGTGCTTGCTCATTTTAATATTTCCAACTTTCCTTGAGCGTGGCGTCATTAAGCGAAAAAAGCGCTGCCGGCGAAAGTGGGCCAGCCGGGTCCTTTAAAACCTCTTCAGTCCATTGTTGTATTTTTTTCCCTTTCAGTCTGCGTGTTTTAGGAATTTAGTTACGGTGAAAATAATGTTTTCTTTTTAATTTCACCAGCACTCGATCGGGTATTGTTTAGTTAGGAATAATTGACGGCGCCGTTTTTATTACAAGATCAGATATTCGATTATGTTATGCAAATTGAACTCTGTGTCTTAGTTTTAAGGATCAATATACATTTACAGTCTACGTAAAGAAAGAGTCTTTCAAGTAAGTAATAACATGTACAGTTCTCATAATACGAGTCACAAACAGTATAGTTGCGTCACTTCACAACAAATAGCAGCTACGCCAACGCCGCCTTCATACATAATTACTTCAAATGACGCCAAACTTCAACGAACACGTAAAACATTCCTCGAGAAACATTTAAAAACAGCACGTCATCTTAAATAAGAAAAAACATTGGAACATACGACTGTGAACACTTAATTTAGAGATGTAGATAAAGCTACGTCTTCACTGGGTGACGAAATACTGACGAGCGCCGACCAATTACAACATTGACATTGGCATAAGACTCAATGGATATAAGACCTCTTTAGTTGACTTCACCATCAATAGCCCATAACAATCCACTGCTAGACTAAGGGGACATAACAATCCTCTACATAAGAAGATTGTTTCCAAGTCCCGAGTGAACAGGTTGCTCATAGGTAGGCTTGCATCATCGCTTACCACCAGTCGAGCTGGTGGCCAAACGCCAACCTATTAAGTATAAAAAGAATTAGCCATATTATCCATGTGGCAGGCATTTATAAGGTTCAGGCGCAAAAAGAGTGCTGCCGTCTGATCCCTACCGAATGTTTGTTCTTTAAATCTAGGTCTTACGACATTAGCTGGAAGAATAAGGGTGGTGTTAATAATATAATGTACTCTTTTCTTAAAATCGTTTCTTCCACCTTAGGCAAAGCTAGAAGGAGTGTCAGGCTGAGTGACTGACTTAAAATCACCCTGTTCCTACTCTTTCTTTTCGAGCCGGAGTCCCGATAAACCACGAGGCAGTCCACAGCTTCACAAAAACGTAATCACAATTGTACACTTAAAACTGTAGAACTAACAAACAGCTAATTCAAATTACATGTTCATGGAATTGTATAGCAGCTGCCTAATTCCATGAAGTTGGTTAATTTTGTCAATGGAATATGTAAACGGTCGTCACATTCATTCATCAATGAAATACTATTGCTACGGCTGCTGTAATGGACGTTAACCAATTAAAAAAAAACCAAACCAAAAAAACAATTAAAGAAAGACCATCAACGATCTATGTGTTAGACGATGTCTGAACTAGTTGTCTATTCAACCATTTCAATTGCGTAGTATCCTCGGTCAAAAATAAATTATTACAACCTTTCAATACAATAAAATATTGAAAAATAATAATCAGACTATTATTCTAGCAAAATTTCTAGAAATAAGTTTGCTATTTGACGTAAAAATCTGATGACATCATAATAGAGTATTTCATACAAAGTTCATAGAAAATATCGTTTTTGACGTTTCGAAAAAAGTATTGAATTTGACTAGTAGGAAACCAGCCTATTACCGAAAATTTCTTTAGCACAAACAGTAATAGCTACGTACTTAACATTTTTAAATATATATTCTAAAAGTCAGACGTATTTTAACGACCATGGTCAACGTGACGATTCTTTTTTCTTCTAGTGAATACACGACTTTACCGTCACTATAATTAAAATGGCGACCGTGACGGTGACGCGCCGGAGAGACGTTCGGTTTCGTTTTACGTTACGCACAAAATATAATGAATCACCTGCGCACAGGCCATAATTACGTATTAATTACTACTCTTTTAAACTTTCATGCAATAAAAGTAGGTAAACGTCAAAGAATATTTACGAACCTAGATATATTTTTATCAACCATTTATGTTTCTATATTTCTCCAACCGTAAAAATATAAGTCGTAACGCCCAAAATGTTTTCGTCAAAAGTTTCTTTGAAAAATTAATGACTAAACGTCAAGTGAGTTACTTGTGACTTGCTACTCTGTGGCCCCGCGTCGGACTGTCAAAACATCACCTAATATATTATCTGTACTCGCGCTTGCAAAGGACTTCTTACTTTTAGCATTCGCTTAGTTCATGACAGTTGTGTGTGCGTGTGTGTGTGTGTTACACATGCATACGTCCCTTCATCCAATGTGTCCGTTAGGTTCATAAATCAGGATTGTCAAACAGGACGGAACTTGTTGGATATATTGCTGTTACTACACTTGTCGAGCGAAGCTAAAAACTTGCTGACACTTTGTCACGGTCAAACGAAGAGATTATGTTTTTGTTACTCTTGTCTAGTAAGTCCGTTTCATTGTTACGTAGATGCAATTATGTAAAAAGAATTTTACTTATTTTCAACTCCCAAAAGCACATTACGTGATGAGTAGCTAAGATAATGTTATCACTAGATTAGTTAAATAACTGAAAAAGTACATTAAAATGTACATATAGGTAAGCAAATGTGACTTACAAGGCGTGATTGTGTACATTATAAAAACAGTAGATAACCCAATAACTTCGGGTAATACCCATACAAAATAAAACAACGAGTTTTCATGCCATTTATGTTGGAAATAAATGTAAAATTCAGGCTACTTTCGTAAAATGGACCCTCAATTTGAATAAAAAAGCTTTTTAAAATTAAGCTGAAGATTCGGCCGATTTCAACTAGAGGTTATGGGCATTATCTAAATTAGGTTTTCCCGCAAACTTCAAACATTTTCGAAAGTCCACGTTAGACATTCTCGTGTATGAGAAAAATCGTCGTTTATATAACACTGGCTTATTATATGCTAGAAATATTTTCAAAGGTCGTTTCGAACACAAACATAATGCAAGTATACGAGCAGTCAAAAAATTACTGGCCACATATTTTTGTCTTTCCCGCCCACTATTCATTTTTACCAAGCGGTTTTATTTTTAAATCTCGAACCACTGATTCACGCTTCCTAATGCCTCTGAATATGACATTAATTAGCGGATAATTTTTTTTCTAGTTTGAACTTGGAATTCAAATTAACTTTTTAATAATAAAACGGAGTCGCAATGGAGTTGTTTTTGTAAAGAGGTTTTAGAAAGAAGTCTAATTTAAATTATGAAAAGCTAGCTAATTTGCAATTACTGTGCATAGGTACTTTTAGGAGTAATCCCAGAAATGATTAAACAGAAAGATATCAAAAGTAACGTATCTGCCATTACAAAACAAATTGCTACACTTACGAACTAAATCTCCCAATTTAAAACAAGTCCGCAATAAAAGGAGTTTCCTTAGGTTTTTCTGTGACCAAATAAAGTGGGGACTCCATAGCAAATTTTCTCCGTGATCCATAAAACAGTTTTACGATTTCAGAATGTAGTTATTACACACGACTCGTTTAACGACACGTACTATGAAATATATCACACTATTTTAAAAATTTCTGCACTGCGTCGAATTTTAAATCTTACGTCTAGACTTTAAGGTTAAATATGCATAATCTTTATGAAGAAAACTAATTATGTTTCTTTAAAAATATAACCAAACATGATTATTATATTTTCTTGGCTTTATAATACTAACATATGGAAATTTAAGGAGCGACCAGAATCAATCAGCAACATATTTTTTATGTAACTTAATAAAAATCGCACTGAAAAGTTCCTCGCTCGTTTGGACTCGAGACTTTTTACTCTACCGATAGATAAAAGTAGCAATAATTTACAACATCAAACCCGCCATTAAACACTTATAAGAACATCTAAAACTTCAGCATTAGAGCAAAAGATTACAAAAATACCAAAGCACTTGTGACGTCACATTAGTGTTGCCATTATCTTGTAATTTATTGGTACTATAAAAGTATAGACTATTTTTATTATGGCTACGAAAATATCTTGATTGCAAAGAGTTTGTACATGTCGCGTAGCAATTACGGATTTACGTAGCGCTACACCTGCTACGCCGTAGCTTATCGATAGTGATTGATAGATTGCTACGAAACAATAAGCGGTTTTAGATTTTTCTTGAAAATAATAAATTGTGATCCTATTTAAAGGTTTACTTTTAATTATAAAAATTAAAATACATTTTCTTAGACTTGATTTTGTTGGCTAGAATGAGAAGTAAAATAGATAATAATATCTGTCTTTAACGTTTCTTTTCACATATCTAATTTTCAGTTATATTTGTATGAATTGTTGTGCTTAAAAATAAAGATAAAATATTTTCGTGTAAAAAATCGAATCTATTTACACACACTTTGTACAATAAAAGATGACATTTTTTTATTTTCTTACGGAAATAAAATACTATCGATTTGATAGTGTTTGTTGACTTTGACTTTGACTTTGATGACATTTTTTTATTTTCTTACGGAAATAAAATACTATCGATTTGAAATATTGCGTGACGTCACTTCTACATTTTATAATACGTATAAAATGACGTATTTGCTCCACTCCTAAACTTTAATTCGTTTTATCTAAGTATAAAACAAATATCTTATACGACAAAATAAAAAATACGTGTCTAATATTTTATCATTACCTTACTCACTAAATAGATTTTCAATTTTCATACCCCGTCTTCACCTATTATTCACTAACAATAAAAAAAATCTCAATGAAGCTCTGCCTAGCTCTACAGTAGCCCTCATTAAATAAATGATAAATGATATTTATTTTTGCAAATAGGTTACAATGTAATTCTTTTACACGTCAATCTCTTAAATAACTAGATGAGACCGGACATTCTGACTACAACACAGACACAAATGTAATAACAGTTTAAACAAAAACTATACAAAAGCCATGAACTCTATAACAACATAGTAAAAAAAGTTTTAATGCGTCTAGCAACACAGGTTGGTTATTTATTGGTCATACCGAGAGACTACTATAATCTGCGTCACTAAATTGGTCAATTAACATAAAAATGTTGGTATTTAACGAGCGACGTCAACTGTTACCACTAGTTTATTAAGATAAAAAATGTTACAAATTCTGCTATCGATTTCGCTATAAAAATATTTTGTTAGATGGATATAAAGTTAAATAGGTTTATATTGAGTAAAAATTTTGAGATGGCTTTTCCGATATTTGTAGCCATTTAGTGTTATTTTATTTTAGAACTAGCTCTTCCCGCGCGGTTTCTCTGCTCGGCTCCTATTGGTCGTAGAGTAATGTTTTATATCTTAAAACCTTCCTCGGTAAATGGGCTATGTAATATAAAACGAATTATTCAAGTCAAACCAGTAGTTCCAGACTCCGTGCTACTGATGAGAAAATTTTGAAAAGCTGAAATACGCCTGACATTATTTTGCCCATCCCTTGCCCAGTAGTCGCACTTGCGACCCCTCGACCAACGAGGCAGTTACTAGCGAAGAAATAAATAAAATATTTCTATTATATTGTATTTTTGATGTTACTATTCTAAAATACTAATTATCAAACAAAACCTACATCTAGAAACTAATTAAACATCACAACCATGCGTGACTGCATTACGAAAAACAACAAGTAACAAGTAAAGAAACCAAAATTTTGACTGACACAATAATTAAATTGGCAACTGTACCGACAATAGTTACACAAAACTACGCATTTTTTGTGCCTGACCTGACATCTGCACAGATAGTGTGACAGCACGAAGGAACGGTGACGAATCGAGTGAAACCAGTGTCTATTAATACTTTGCATTTTTTCCACTACAATGACCTTGACTCAAACGTACAAAGCGAGCAATGAATATCGAAATTTTTTGTCCTTCTTTCAGTAAGATATGTCTCATTTCCAAGTGATTTTTGGCCAATGTTTTCTAGAAAAATATTGTTTTCTTCTATCTTGGGACCGTGTTGTTATAGGATCCTTGTGCTTCTCTATTTTTGTCGTAGGATTCTATTAAGAAACACATCTTTTGTGATTGATACGTTTCTTTATCCTAATCTATACATGGTATCGAAATGAATATCTCTTTGGTCGACCGGTAACTACTCATTAGATTTTCAATTTACTAGTGCAGGTTGTACTTACCATAATTTTGAACTGAGTTACAATATAAAACATCTGTTGCTGAAACATATCATACGAAACACAACTGAAGACAAATTAGTTTACTATAAGGTTCACCTTTCATACATAATTAAAGTACTAGCGTTACCATGCTAGTACTAACTTGTAAAACTACTTTTAATTAAATAAAACGTTTAGCGCTGCAATTGGCCGGCTCCAATAAACCAACCAATCAGAGCAACCTCAGATCATAGTACGTTTTGATAAATAACAAAAACCTTTAATATATTTTTTATTTACACTATCGGTACACTCACTCATCTTTAATATCTTGTGATATTTTTCAGTCTATGAATAAGTATATGTGAATAAACACACAGTATGAATGATACCTAACAAAGGCGTGCCTGAAACTGTAATGACACATTTCACGCTGCATTTTCCATGTAACGAATTTTTTATACTTCAATAAACGTCATGTAAATGTCAGTCTGACAGACATCATTCGACGCCTTTACATTTTTAATTAATCATGTTACCTACTTTTGTGGCGTGACGTCATCATACTAGGTTTATGCAATTTGTTTGTGTCATTAGACTAAAATAGTATTTTTATGTTTGGATATAATATCTCACCTGTGTGTTGGATGCCCTCATCAAAGGGTCGGTGCAAGTTTTAAACTTCATTTGCCATAGAAACAAGCAGTAGTCTTTTAGTTGTTTTTTTTTTATGGAATCGGAGACAAACAAGCACCTAATAGTAAGCTATCGGCGCCACCCATGAACACCCGCAACACCAGAGGAGACACAGGTGCGTTGCCAACCTTTTAAAATGGAGTACAGTCTTTTTTAAAGGTTTTTTAGATGGCATCGATTCCAAAATATCGATATGCTTTTACAAGCATTTTTTACAGATCGGCTTTACCTTAAAACAATAGAAAATATCTAATTTCTAACAAATTGCTTCCAGTACACACATACATATAAAATTACACTCAAATATTGTCATCTCTTACATAGCTTTGCCGAGTAGTGTTCTAATAATTGGCGCCACAATCGAACTTCCTCCTCTGAATTAATATCTCACAGTGCGAGACTGTGCTAAAGAAATGTCCCAGTGTCGGAGACAATAGAAGGTCACTGGTGTATCATAGCAATAGAATTCGCCTTGGCAGTTGTAGTACATTACTCGTCCGCGATTTGGCTCGCTCACAACTGTTAAAACTGAGAACGACCGACGCGGAGCAATAACAACAGCTCAACGCGAGCGTACTTCGAATCATTATTCGTGTTTGGGCCATTTTATTTTTTCTCTACATTCACGTACCTACATTGGTGAACTCTAAGGGTTGTGTATGTGCGCTCTTGTAGTTTAATGGATTTTTCAAGGTCACGACCGTTAACGCTTTCAGAAGATTAGTCGAGCGTAAATAATGCGTAGAGGTGCCATTAGCGAAGTTTGTTTTCTTTTTTTAAAACGGCTTAAGGTCTGTGGTATCGAGTTTTCTTATCACAAAGGTTGTTTAGACTCGTCTACACATGAAGTACAACAATAGTTGAATAATACAATTATGTACCGTATGTGCGTAGGTATATGTTACGAGTTAAATCGGTTATAGTTTGGCCTGATTTATATTTGTTTACACAACACTATTTTAAGATGGAGCCAGTGAATATCGGCTAATCTGAACGATCGTGGAGATAATATCATAAATACAAGGCAAAGGTCAACGCCGATTCTGTTTTAAGAAACTATATTCGTTGATATACAAACGTGGTTATGAAATCTTAAATGTTTCAGTTTCAACACAGACGTGCTGAAATTGTATTGTAAATGTTAGTTTGAATCTATAGTATCTGAATGATGAAATACAGATAAAGCAATACTTAAAATCGTCTGAGTATACACCATCCGGATAAAGTTATTCAAAATAAATAATCGCAATAAATTAAACTTTGATAAATAATTTACGTAATTTAAAAAAATTGCACCCTCAGTATTAAAAACGCTGATCAAAAGCAGTGTGCGAGTGCAGGTGTTTGGGCAACCGGCTGGCACGCAACGTGTAGCGGGTTCCCAAACAGAGTAAGTCTTTGTGTGATCCACAAATTGTTGTTTCAGGTCTGGGTGTGATATGTATATGAACTTGTATGTTTGCAAACGCACCCACGACACAGTAGAAAATTTTAGCGCGGGGCAACGTTTAAAAAAAATATGTTCGTGCCAAACAAAAAAATACCATAAATTCATTATTTTGACAGATACTCAACATATGTAAAGGATCTTCAACATTTTTGTTAGCACATAATTTTACACACTGTCATAATAAGCATGTGCTACGTACAACAGCACTTCAACCTACCCCAAACTGTGAAACATCTTCAACACATTCTAAACTCTACTGCAACATAGTAAGGTTGATATTCTAATAAATATATTTGAGTGATAGTAGTAGCTTGTTGTGCGAGCTGTCTGCTCAGTCACTCATCACTTCAATGCGCTATAACTCACATGAACTAGTTTCCGAAGACACATAATTACTTGGCAACTATAAATCTATAAGGCATGGTAATCATTCAAGATGAAGGAACAACATTTCATAAAACCATATATAATTTCACGTGCCTACAAGTACTTGAGATATATGGGGGACAAACAAATGGACGGATGTGATGGGACGTATTCAATGCCATCCATGGACAACACCAGAGGAGTAGAGGAGTTAGTGCGTTGCCGGCATTTAAAGGGAGTGCGGCAATTTTCTGACAATGATTAAAACAATAACATTCAGTTTCTTCTAATTCTTTTGCATTTTTGCCACAGCCTCCCTCTTCTGAAATTAGGTAACATCTCATACTCTGTTCCTTAGAGTGAGGTGATTAGATGGAGAACCCTATTACTGTTTTTTCTCGCTGTATAATAAGGGGTTAAGACTTTGACTGCCAATAAGTCTGTTGATGGCAAATAGCACCGGTCACTTTTACCCTCATAGCGTTTAATGTGTTAAAGAAACACTAATCATAACTTAAGACTTAGTATAAGACCGTATATAGGTTAACACATTAAACGCCAAAAACACTAATCACAACATAAGACCCCAGGTAAGATCCTATATACATAGCTCTAGGTAAGCACATAAGACAGTTAAGATAAGTGCCGGCACACGACAATCGTTCTTCTTTATGTCCGTAATAACATCTATACTGATGACGGAGCACCATTACGTTAGGATAGGCTATCTAAAGAAACTGTGACGAACACAGCTGAACCCTAAGACGCCGCAGTTGGTCGCCGCAGTAACTCAGCCGCGACCCGCTAACATATGCACACATTACAGTTAAATATGGACGCTGAATACAATGAAAATCTCACACCTCGTTCCACATAATATTTATTTTCACAACACATTGCTATGCTAATAACATATTTTTATGGCAGACACCGACGAAAAATGGTAATGTTTTGCGTAAATCTGTCACCGGAATAATCATAGGTAATAATTTGTACAACATGTTGCCTAGTTCTGTTTACCCATCATATATCTACATGGTATTATCAACTTTATGTGAAAACGCCAGAAACTAAAATAGCATGAACTAATTTAGGGCTCCGTGATATTTATCGCTGTGTGAGCGACAAATCGGATATATATATATGACGTGTTCCGAAGGTAGGATGATAGTGAAAATAATATTATTAATGCGGTCATTCACTGTTCTAATATTAGACGCACTATAACTCATAAACCTCCTAAAATATATACCTATTTATCTTCGAAATTAATATATCAACTTCTCTTTCGATTTTATCATAAATAAATGTGAGGAACACCTACAAACCTACTTAATTTCTGTGATTTTATTGCTTATTTAATAAAGAACAACAATATATAATTCATGTTTTATTTGAAGCACACTTCGACAATAATAATTATCTCGAAGTTATTAAAGTTCAAAACCATTGTATACTTTTTTTAAACGAGTCAACTTGTTATAATACAGTCTAAATATATATATTTTTTTATTAAAAGGCTAGCTTCTACCAGCGGTTCTGCCTACGTTCTCAAAAAGTAGCCTATGAGTTATTCCAGACCATAACCTACCCCTTTTGTAAATTTGATACCGATCCGTTCAGCCGTCACAAACTTTTACATTGATAATATTTAGTAAGATAAGTACTTAAATAAATGATGCTCAGAACTAGTGATTTATTAGTATAAAAAAGTTTATGATAAAAGATTGTGTTGTGTTTGGCAAAACGAAGGCTGATTTTTGATAAAATTAATTGCTTCTTTTGTATATAGACTAGTCTATTTTTTTTTATTTTAGAATCATTTTTTCTTGGACAAAAATCACACATTATATTCTAGGACAAAAAAAAAATTCAAAATCAGCACATTGCACAGCCGTTTTTCAGGAACACTGATTATTTTTTGCTTGGCCAATTCACCCTTTCGCACTTACGTACCTCTACCTATACCTAAATATTTTTTTCGGTTTATTTAATGAGTTGCATTAACAAATTTCTGAGTATATTGAATGAATCTCACACGGATATTTTCCACATAATATCATAAAATAATCTTCAACAATTTTCATTCTTAAAAACATAATGTGATTCTAAGAATCTAATTCATTCACATCTATGTATCGTGTTCTTACACAAATATTTTAAAAACTAACTGACTCAGTACTGCGTGCGCGCATGTGCGCTTTCAATCATATGTCAGCGCAAATTTTGAAATGTCATAAGCAAACAGCTTTCATAACAATGTGTGATCTGTTACGTATATCATTTGGCGCATAATTAACTGGTATAAATAACTAGTTTTTTTAAAGAAACTACTCCTGTTTGTTCGTGTGCTTACAATAATACTTATTTATTTTAGTTTTCCTTTCCCCTTAGATAAATGGAGTTTAAATACTAGTTGAATAAGGGAATTGAAAACTCAAGGAATGTATCGGATTGACACTGATATTCAAAAAATGTCAAAGCCAATGTATTGACTTTTATTGAAAACAGTATTGATAATATTTTCTTTTTTAATGAACTAGCTGATGAATGCGTTAATTACGAACTTTGTGACTAATAAAATTAATAGCCTAAATTACTTCTTAGTATATCAGCCTGCTAATAAAAATCCCATCAAAATTTATCTAGAGATTTCATAAATTAGCCAGAACAAACAGACAGACAGACAAACATTGTAAAAACTAATATTTTAGAGTATGTAAAAATTTGGTTGCTATGGTTATTTCAATGTTACAAATAGACATTCAAATTTCATTTATTAAGTCATTCATTCATTTATTAAGTTCAAGTTTCACATTGCACACAACAAAATAACAGTTAAATTCAGTGACGAAACCGATATGTTGACATTTTCCATGATATACGAACTATAGACATAGTCACCATTTTATCATACATCTAGAAATAAACGAAAATGTAACACGAAACTTAAAAAAAACTGTTATTGGCACGAAAAATATCAATCGAAATGCGACGTTACTAAATTAAATTGTAGGTACATTTTCGTTTTTCGTACAATTCTGTCGGACTGGGAGTTGGAATACGCGGGGCAATCACCAGTTCGATACGGTTGCTCGACACCATGTATATCATTTTGGAACAGCTCCCCAAGGGGGGGAGAATTAGCGACTCTGTGCATCTGCTTTTCAACACAATTTATCATTGACTTTTACCTGAATATCATTGATTTCTCATTTTAATACATTATTTTTAGACAGTCGTTCAGACTGCCGCGTTGGTTGAGTGCAGGGTCTCGGATTCGATTACTAGGTTTTCATCAGTATTTCAAAAATTGGTCAATAGAACCACGGAGTCTGGAATTGTGCCCAGTATATGGCAATAGGCTGCCCTATTACATGAGACTTTAAACACAAATAGTGAAAAGGGTGTACATTGTATAGCGGCATTACGTGCAGTAATTTGCATCTCTGCCTATCCCTTCGGGGATAAAAGGTGTGACGTTGCTATATATAATTTTATACAAAAGTTAATATTGATTCGACAATATTATTAATAAAAAAATAAATAAATATAATTATAAATTAATATCATTGTATAATGTTACCTACTGATCAATGTTGATGCATTTATAATAAAATTACAATTGTTAATTTTCTTTGAAAAACGATGTGCAAAACCTACCCAAATAAAATCTTTATCACGAATTGTTTCTGAAAAAAGATTTAAGATTTATTTATAAAATGTAGTATACAGGTTGTAAAAGAGGACGCTCCCGAAAGACGGAACATTTTTTCTCATATAATTTAGTTTAATTTTCGTGTTATTCACACAACACCAGCCTTAAGCAGTAGGCAGTCCACAAAATCTTACCTACCCTACCGTCACTACATTTTCATGGATATTACAAAAAATGTAAAATCAAAACTTACTTTTTCATAGTCAGTTTATAAAAGTTATTTAACAAAGAACTCTGAATTACCTGCAGATCTGTTTCAGCGCTTCAGCAGTTAACGTTACAAACGTTAAAGTAGCTCAAATTAACTAGAGGTTCGCGTTTAACTGTGAATAAGTATCTTAACTGTTCCGAAGTTGCTTTTATGTTGATGCTTAACTTATTGTAGTTTTAATTTAAATAGCTTGTATTTTATGAGTCCATTGCACGGTTAGCTAGGTAACTGACTGGCGTGCTACGTGTAGCGGGTTCGATTCCCACACGGAGCAACTCTTTGTCTGGGTGTCATGTGTATGTGAAATTGTATGTTTGTAACCGCACCCACAGGAGAATTTGGGGCAGAGTTTAAAAAAAAGTACCTAGTTAAAAAGAGTACTTATTTAGCAACTTTGTGAAACTAGTGTTATTGTTATTGTTCCGGAGCTGCGTACTACCTAGCTAGTTTACCGGGGCTCAGGCTCGAAAAGCAGGAGCAGGAACGGGGTAGTTTCTAGTAAGTAAGAGTCTGGCATTCCCTCCCGTCCAAGGCGAGAGTAGTCATTGGATGATTACCCTAAGAGAAAAGTAACTTTATAGTATTTTAACCATTATTACAACACTAGCTACTGTCGGGAATTCAGCCGCTTTAATCGCATACTTTAATCTATCTCTGCCAAATAGCATTGAATAGTGTTTGCGTGAATGAGAATAGACACATCCTCACAATCTTTCACATTGAGCATACTACTAGGATGTGAAAATAAACTTCCTATCAATTCTTCGAACACATTGAGCAGTAATTCACTCATAAAACGAAAGACGCAACGATGGACGGAAGTTTATAATTTCCCTGGAGCTTTGAAACGAAGATTCATAAATAATAACTAATTTCAATGTGTGCTCATATCTACCTCCCCACTCTTATTTACAAGGTAAATGAATATTGCGCATTCATGCTACATTTCATGCAAATCTTTGTATTGTATAAAGAATGACTGTTTTGTTTTTTTGTATTGAACTACAAACTTACGTGCATATTTTAATTTTTAATATAATAGCTATGTCTAATTGTCTATGTAAAAAAACCTTCATATATTAACATAATCATGTTATTATGTAAGTTTTAGTAATACTTATTGTGGTTAATAGTAGTGTGTAATATAGGTACTATAAATATTGATTATACTTACTATAAAAAAAAAAAAATCAAGGGCACGGACCAAGAGTCCGTGGAGAACTAATAAAACCTTCATAGAAATACTTATATTAGTAACTGAAAAAAGCATATACCTACATTTACCGGCACAGAAAAACGTTAAAAAATGGAATCAAAAGTCGGTTGAAAATCTCGCTTGGATATAAAATTAAGATAAATTCAAGACGTTATTCTCTATTCGCTTACAAAAAAAACTTATGAATTGATTGTATCTATTCGTAGAATATTTTAGTAAAGTTAAAGAATATTCTAAGAACATTTTATAACTGTACTTTTTTATCAACAGATGAAAAAAAGAAGAATATTACAACATTACTTCAATTCATTGACTCAGAATACTTACTTATATATAGATATAAGTAAATATATAGCTATAGATACTACATGCTCAGAATTCTCAGAACCGGTTTCTCGCTATTCGCTAGTTTTCCACGGTTTTCGGATTAGAAAGTGTTTCGCTACTAAATAGGCAATTTATAAGTAAGGAGGTGATAACAAGAACAGTTAATTTGTTTCTTTCACTTACAATTGTTTAGTTATTGTTAATACATGTGACAAGTTTACTATTATAGAATTAGGTACACTTAAAATTTCTACGGAACGACACTGTATGATTTACCATATTGGTGATTTTGCCAAGATATGATTATGAAATTTGATATGTTACCACATGTTAAAATAAAATAGTGTAAACCTAGGATAGAATTTTATCTCGATACAAGCTTCTTGTAGATACTACGTTCAGATTTCCGATGCTTTTCCTTCACCATACATCAATGATGTTTCTATAAACTTAACTCATACGTATATTTGAGTTTCGTCAATTAGAAATCACAGTACTCAGAGTCATTTAATGGTTACTTAACCCAGTTCTTAGCAATTATTTTCGGTACAAAATCGTTACTAAGGAATAGTTTAAGTAATCATTTCATTACGGTAGTAGGTAGTAGGACATTTAGTAATCATTTCATTTATATTTCATTTGAGTACAGCAGTAATTCATTAAGTAGAAATAAGATTCTGTTTTAAAAATAAAACATAATAAAGTTAATAATGGTCTAAGAATAAAAGTAAATAATAAAATCATAATTAACTAAAACTTGTATTGAAATAAACTGAAATGATTTTATTATAGGTAATTTTATAATTATATCTTGAGTATAAAGAGACTTGATAGGTACAGGTTTGAACAATAATTGTTCTATTTTTATTAAAGTAATAAATATATAATGAACTTACAATTAAATCATGTAAATCATGTTATTAATTTTACTCATTTTATAAATAGTATTTATTAAGCTCTAACTAGATACTTACTGTTGAATAATTTTATGGACGCGAGCACTGTTATATTGTTTTACGGGCTATATTTTTTTTTGTGTTAGTTATTTTTAATTTACTATTAGGTATAACATGTTATATATAACATAAAGGACAACACATATATACAATTGAGGTACATAATATTGAATGTGTTTTCGTGAAAGTCTTGTGTCGAATAATTTCTTTTCTTTTTCTCTCTCTTTTTTTCTTTATACCGCGTGTTATTCTCAGTCATAGGACTCACAAGAACCTAAGTGTGCAATTATGTAGGTTTTTATTTTAGTATCTGGGATGACATTACGGGCTCCTATCTGTATTATGGGTGAAGTACCAATTGATTCACGATAATCAACTTTATTGTTATAATAATGAAGTCAATTCTGTTGTTTTATTGTTACACAATTATTTTATTGATTGAAAAAGAACTATTACGTAATTGTTTATACACTATTAAGTACTTAACTGTGTGAAATTATTTTAAAGTTTATGTTACAAATTAAATAATTATAAAAGTTATAAGTAAAATTTTTACCTCTATGTAGTCATTTGAAATTAGATCTTTATGAAAAAGATATATTAATAAAATCTCTAACGACTAAATATCTGTTTATAAATGTTTTAAGTGATTTCAAGGTAAAGAAAGAGTACCTATTAATATTTTTTTCGCTGAAATCACTTCCATTTCAAACTTTCTTTAACTACAACGTTTAAGACTTGCGATTAAAATAATTGCTATCCATTAGAGTTAGATTTGAATAGAGACTTGCAAGTTTGTATAGAGCTTTGTAGATTTCTTATAAAACTAATTCTGTAGGTACATTTAATTCTAATACTAACCTTATAACTTTTAAGTTTATTTTGAGTAAATATAGCAATCTATAATAATCTTTATTTAATAATGACACAAAAGAGCTAAATACTAAATATATCTTGATTGGCTATGTAGGCCTTATTTATAAAGTTAGATGTACTTGGAAAGCCCTGTGTTACATGTGACAATAGGTGTTACATTATATGTTAATTTGGACATATCTTATTAAAGAAATTATAGACTGTTTTTGATGCCTAAAGTTTTTCTAGTTACATCCAAAAATAAAAGTTAATCATCTAGAAAGAATTGTAACACAATAACAATAAATAAACAATCCAAAACAATGATGAATAAGTAAACGTAATGAAAAATGTTCAAAAAGAAATATAAAGAGGCAAGACAAAGGGAAAGGAAACTAATTATTCTTAAAATTCTCATCCAACAGAGATGGTGTTATAATTGTACGGACAAAAGAAAATCTCCCGCTTTTTTCCGACAGCGCCGGTTACGACATTATTGAATTTAAAATTGACAGGAGTTTATTAGGTCATAATTGTTTTTTAATATTTAAATGAGGAATTAGAATTTCAGGTAGTACAGGCACTAAAGAAACGTTGCCCATTTTTTTTTATATTTGGATTAGAAAAACGTTATCTAAGAATGAGGTTTGCCGTAAAAAGATTTAAAACCTCTGTATTAACTTATTAAAATAATACTTGTTATATCTGGTTTGTTTCATATTCATTGTCTGGAAACTGTCAGAATAAATGGAAAGTTATGTTAAGATTGTGAAAAGTTTATAAATCTTACCTTGTTGTAGTCGTTGTCTCGAAGTCAGGTCACAAATAAGTCCAGGCAGTCGCACTATATATCACTGTACAACACGACGTACGGACGTACGGACAATCACATCTCAATAAGAATGGAAGTTGAAAGTTTTTGCCCCGGATTTATTTATTGTAGTAGTCACAACCTCATGGGAAATTATCCACCAACTCCCAACGCAGACAATCTTTCAACGTTTGTAATGGAAATAAAACTCAAACACAACAAGTACCAACATATGTACATAAAATACTTAATTTTCACTATTTTATCCGTACATACATAAATATATTTGCTTTCCTAGCGTTTAATCACAACTTACGGGAGTATTAACAACCAGATTTACATATTTCAAGTCTTTTCGGAAACGTAAAGAGCGCACACCGGTCTTCTCCTCATTTAATATATCACAACCATTTCCACCCATCCGTCTATAGAGCACAGTCCGCGGCACTCGGCTACATCTCCTCCAAGTCCTACACACTAGTTTAAACTATATTCACAACACTGAAGAGGTAAACATTGAAACTTGTTAACATTTACATCGTGTCAACGGGCGATGTATTTACTAAATCTCGTATCAATTCACGGAAGCATCACAAAGTATGAAGAACTTTCATATTTACAAGTGGTTTATCAGTTAGTTTTTGGCACGTACAACTTTGCCAGAGTTCATTCTGAACACGTGAAGTTTGCAAGCGGCACGAAGACGCGCGCGTTTTCCACTAACTCCGAGCCCAGTACTGAACACACGTCGCTACGAAATATGCATTTATAAATAGTTGTATGTATCCACGTCGCAGTATTCACTAACGCGATCCCGCCGTACTTCGGCGGTCGGCGAATGTCAGGTGATGTCCGAACTGTCAGTGAAACTGTGTTTTCAGTTTTCCAACGCGACGTGTGTTCCTCGTACTGTTTGTGCTCCGTTACTAGAGGCACGCGTTCTACTGCAACTGCTGAAAGGCGAAACCTGTTGAAATAGGACAGGGGACTGCGTGCGAGCGAGACGACACTACGCCGCCCGACTCCGTGCCGAGTTTCAGGCGCTTATTTTGCTAGTTACGCATGTGTGCGTGAAAAGTCGCGTGCTTACGGCCGACGAATCGGTGTTAGTGAGTTGTGGAAAACTCTCTTTAGGACGCTTTCACAAGCGCAAGGATTTTCATGATTCCAAACAGCGCTCCTAATAGATTGTATTGAACATCGCACACTTTGTGTTCGCAATCATATTTTTTTAATATTTTTTAGAAAAATGTTGTTCAATTATAATTTGTCATTGTAAAATCGTTCTCTAACTCATCTTAAGATCCAACAGCTGTTCTGCCGTTCTCTGACATTGACCTACTTTCTTGCTTTCGTTATCATTTAAAAAAATAAACAAGTTCTGTTTTCAATGGATGCTTAGATGAAGAAACTGCAAAGAATAGAATAATTTAGACGTATTTCGATCTGTTGTCAATCTTTTGTTTATTTTTTAGGACAAATCTAGTTTCATCATGATCGACGTAACAGAAAAAGTTGGAAAAATAACAAAAAAAAAAGAATAATATCTGAATAATTAATCGAAATCGTTTCTTAGAATCGGAGGTGTCGTTGTAAGAATTAATCAATTTAAAGTGGCATCAAGTCCAATATAAACAAGAGGCCACACAGACGCGTGTCGTAATCAAATAGCACGCAACTTGGAGGCTGTGTAGGTCGGAGAGTGAGATACGAGAGCGGGAGTGGTGCGGGAGAGAGGGAGATCACGACACGCACCGTAGATGCGCACGCAGCGCTCGATACACCCCACAGCCCCCTCACTCACACTCCGGCCAAATCTATACCGAAATGGGCGACCACCTCTGACAGCTCGCTCCAATGTAGCGATGTACCCTTCATTATATCGGGAATCAATTGACAAATGGGCACCCTGCGTTTGTGGTCTCTGGCCGCACACCACGCCGACCTCCGTGACACACAGACCTGCATCTGCACCGCGGCCACGCTCGCGCCGACAGCCCTTTGTTTATCTTTTTTAAAAGCCTCCTAATGGAGAGACGTCGTGCCCCAAAATGTTAAAGGACGGTCGCTTTGACGACCGTACCTAAGAATGTTTCGTCACAAATTAATTGAATGTCTTTACCTTTTGAATCTCCTTGATGTTACAACGAAACTCAAACACAACAAGTACCTTCTATTCTTTCGTCTCGAGTTCTTATTGCCTTATTTGTTTCATATTTTTCAAGTCTTTGTAGAAGGGTTTTCTCTGTGTAGTTAAAAACTAAATTGAAATTTTAACTTGACATAGGCTACAGAATTGTGCCATAGAGACGTAAAGTTTCAAGAAAGAGTAAAATTTTAAATAAGTTCTGGAACAATGGCTTTGATGACGATAAAAACATAAAAACGAATTTTCCATTTCAGTAAAAAAGTTTTCAATCAAACAGAAACTAATCGAGTATATTTTTTATCAAAACATGAATCAACATTGAGAATAACAAAATTCCATTCATCAAAACGAGGCACTATAAACAAAGCAATTCTCGTGATGGAAAAACAAATACTACGATATTTTTACAGCACGAAACTTTACGGCTTTTCATTGGTGTAGAAGCTTCAGTCATGCACAATTATGAGCAATTAGATGAACATGAAAGCACTGCAGGTCATGTTACAAGACGGGGGCGCGGACCCAAGGGCGCCGCGCCGCGACAAGAATTCCACTCTCCAATGAAAAAACCTTTCAGAATTATTAAATTTGACCTCTACGAGTCGCTCTGATTGCTTGTTTTGAAATGCCAGGGGAGAACAGATAAAATTAACATTTAGAGGATCACTTCGTCCCTTGGTATGTCTTCTGATTGCGTTTGAAGTTTAAATAAGAAGAGAACTTGTAGTTACTCGTAGTATAGAAATACCAAAATGGTTATTAAGACTATAGAAAAATGTAACAAATAGTTTGTAGGTTACATGAAATAATCCCAACTTTTTCGTTACTACAAGTGTGCCACCGTGTCGCCCTAAAACGTCTGAGATTTAACTTTCTCCGGCCGCCCACGTGCACTGAACTGTACCGCCATCTATATATTATACTTAGAACTACACGTCTACGTCTTGTTTTGAAAACCTTTATGGTTTTATTTATTGCTATTATATGTTTACAGATGGCTAATTTATTACTCTGTAAAGCGAGTTTACTGTCGTAAATAATAATTAGACAATATTTTCATAGACTTATTAACTGATTAACGCATCATTTTCTTTACTAAGTTATTCACTTTATGATTCTTGAAACATTGTAAGCGCCTACAAGAATCAAATAGGCGCCTATGAGAAGACATCGTAAAACGAATTACTAATGAAACCAAAAAAGACTTTTAACTAATTTTAGTTTACCAACCATTAATTCGTACATTCCACAAACAAAAATCATTCAATTCAACCTAAATAAAAATGACCAATTAAAAACACATTACAATACCAATACCTCATCTTTCTTATAACAGTCAACTATAAAAAAATATCTAATGAGTCCAATTAATCGCATATGCGAATAAAATAAGCTCTTAAAAGATTGTCACGGTGCCAAAAGCGGCACTAACTCACGAAATAACGTACGTATATAATTAGTGCGTCGCATACCACGACTATTGTTGCTCTCACATTTTCTAAATTGTAATATATATGTATGTAGTAATCTACCTATTAGTCCACAAGGGCCTTTTGGCACTTCAATTAGGAACCGCACTGATCACCTATCTTTACCTATGTATTACTATATTGGTGATTTTCCAAAGATAGGTATGAATAGAATACAATTTCATAAAATTTAACATCTATGAACCCCGGTGTCACCTGGAGTGAAGACCGCGTTTAGGCAAACGTGGTGTAGGGTACCAATGAGCTGCAGACTACCGGAGCTCCGGCTCGAAAAGCTGATACTCGTTCTCGAAAGGTTTTTAGTCAGTAAGAGTCTGACAATCCCTCTCGCTTCGCCCAAGGCGGGATTTTCCCCACTTTTTCTTGAAGAGGGAAAAACCCTCTTCAAAAAATAAGAGTGGGGCATTCACCAGCTAGAAAATATCCGGAACGTGCTAGCAGTGGTAAGAAGCGTAGAGGTGAAGATTAAGCAAATGGAGTGCCGATAGAAAATACATAAGTCTAACAGTGGAGGGTAATGAACTAGTAATGATGGAACACCCACTTTTGGTAGGCTAGGTCAGGACAGACCTAAATTAATGAAGAATACATTAACGATCCTTACCGAGCACCCATTTAGACCCCGTACTCTCATTAAGATTAGAAAAGAATCCACTAATCTTTTCGAGAATCAGAGTTTAAATGAATTCTTGCGAATTATATTTAGCAATGTCCCAATTAGTCGACAATAGCCCGTTACACACAGATTTGGAACGTCTAGTGCGTCTAATTAGTAAATCATTAACGTTCCCTCGTCGTACGAATAGGAACAACTGTTTGTCTGGCTTCATTCAACAGAGTATTTAAACGTACGTTTTTAGTAATAACGTTACTACACTCGTGTAATAGGGAGTGAGTGTATACCTACATTAATAACACCATAGATAGAAAGCAGATTTATTCTTCGTTCTTCAGTAATTTTCGGAGTAATCTAACTCGTTGTTACTATGCTCGATCTGGAAACTCGAATCCGGGACCACACCACCAAGTAGCCGGTCCCAGAAACCAGGACTAGGTAGAGACAATGGAACGCAAATTGCTAAGATTCTTACAAACCTATTCCCTTCATCAACAGTCATGCTCGTCGATTAAGAGTACTTTTAATTTAGCCCTTCTTTAATATAAATAAAAAATACGTAATAAAAAAACACTCCAAATTACTCTAATACCTATCTAAAATCACAAACACAAAACAGTTAAACAATACACAATTTGGAACAACAATAAAATGCATCAAATAGTCGCAGAGCGTGGTACAGTTTTAACTCAAAGGCGCCTAAACATAGACTAACTAGTTCCGTTGCGATAGTTTATAGGGAACATTCCGTGTGTCTGTACTCCCTACTAGTACATATATCAAGTGCATCTGCGGATGTGGGAAAGATTGCAGCAAATGTAACGATGTATGACAGAGTTCTGTAGCTCCAGGAGTTATAGTCTTCAGACCAGTAGACTACTACTTTGGACTACCTTTGTTTTAAAGTTAGGTGAACTCAATTTAAGGAAACGCACAGCAAAATTGTGGAATGAGCTGTCGTCGGCGGTATTTCCGAATTGATACGACCTTCAAGAAAAGAGCGTATTCCTTTTTAAAAGGCCTGTAACACACCTGTGTCTCCTCTGGTAGATGGTGGATTGCTGACTGACTGATCAGGTGACTCGTCTAATATATTTCATAAAAAAATCTGAAATAGGTTATGGGGTGTAAAAAATAATACCGCAACTCACCCTATTTTCTTCATAATGCCAAACTGAACTCTTCACTACCACTTAATTAAAATCATTAAGTACCTAATCCCTTAACGGACAAATTGTTATTCTATCCTCATTACTTTAGATTTGATTTTCCATTGTTACATTTTCTATGCAAGCAAACGTGAATCTTAATTCAAATTGGCAAATGTGGAAACTATGCAAAAAAAAACATTAAAATATACATATTTAATTGCGCCATCATTATCATAAACGCACGTGTCACACAACTGACACAATACAAAAATCTAAAAACGAAACGAAAGAACCCACTTACCACATTAAACGGTTAACATTGAAACAAAACAAGCCAATCTTTAATTAAACCGTTACCTATAAAAATACAATAAAACGAACAATAAAATGGCCGCCCACAAGACAGAATGTAAGAAACATTTTGAAACAATACAATAGTTGGAGATCTCTCGCGACCACTGAGAGCGGAGAAATGGGTCAGTGTCGACTAAGATATAAAAATATCCACTTGTGTCTATATCGAACGTTACCCTTTTCATCTCCGCTAGTGTAGAACTGAGATGTCACGAGTCGACAGCGCGACCACTCGTATTTACACTCACCTATATCGATATATTTATGTCGATAATTTCCCAGCACTTTTATTGCGTTCTGTGCTTTTTTAAAAGGATGCTGTTGGATATTTTTGTTAAAATAATATTGGAGTTTAAGTTAGAGTATGTCGCGTGTCCAATTCTCAGTTTTCACACGGAACAACTTTTTGTAGGACGCACAATAAATTGTTATTCTAGATCTGTTTGTCTGCGGACTGTCTAGCGGGTTACCGGGGCTCGGGCTCGAAAAGTAGGAGTAGGAACGGGGTGTTTTTTAGTCAGTAAGAGTCTGTCACTCCCTCTCGCCTCGCCCAAAGCGAATAAAACATTGGATGAATTATCGCCCTCAAAAAAAATCGGTTTGTAATCTGTATGTGAGTGTTTATAATCGCACCCATGACACACAAGTTACATTACGTTATTAAAAATGTATGAAAGTACTTACCTACTCAGAACAGAAATTACTGATACATAAAATAAAATAGTGTCAACTTACAATACTTTCAGCTACTGACTATATTATATATTATCTACATCAGCAAACAGTTTTTCGATTCCCCAGAGAGGGATGGGTTCCGATAAAGATCTGACTGCATATAAGGTATAAGCCTTTCTCGGGGAGGACAAAGCACTCAGTCCCTCTGAATACGTCACTCCCAAGGGACTCTGATATCCTTTTCTTATATTATTAGTTTGAAGAATATTAATTTTCAAACTTAAAACTGAATTTCTTTATGTAGCAAACTAAATTGGTTTTGTTGACATTTCTTTTTTTTTTGTTTATTATTCTAATCTGTTTCCATGGGTGTTGTAAAAGAATTACTTTATCAACAGCGACTGGCTAACTCAGTAGTACTCTCTCTTTCTCATCTTTATCCATCCTGCCTTTCAATCCCGAAGAATTATGGCATAAAGAAAAAGTCCATAGTCTAGCTGTATTCGAGTGTGTGAGCCATTGATGGACACGTGATTGTTTATGAGGTTTCACTACTACGTTGAACCGATCAAACGATTATAAAACGACTTACAACTAACGCCATCTATTTCTTAAGCTCAGAACTACTTACGACATTCGAGTCAAGGAAGTTGAAACAGTTGGAACCACTCTTCTGTATTCCAAATACGTATTTCTAACTTATAAAAAACGAATAAAAGTCTTAAGATATCATCAATGTGTTAGTACATGGCGCATAAACATATAATTATGTAGCAGACACCGTTTTAAATTAATATAATGACTTTAGATTCCTTTTCGCTTTCATATCAAACGGGTGACATAGATACATTATTTTATATTCTTATATGAATATCTATTGTACTTTTGGCCATTAAAATACAAACTTATTAGTGAAAAGACCCTTTTAATTACCTATCTGAGCTTTCTCTTCTTTCCTGCAGGTAAAATGATGCAAAGGAATTAATAATAGCTACAATAATTAGTCTATAAGATCACGATTACTGCAACTGCAATGAAAATACACGTTAATTAATTACCCAGCGCAGTAATGAAGTCATTAAACTATTGACAAATGGTGTTATGACTGCGAGATGAGTCAGATGTCCCAATTTTCATTTAAGACAGCTTGCGACTGCTTTCGATGACATGTTACATTAATTGCAAGCTATTTTGAGAGCTATGTGTACGGATTTAGATGATAGAATGGTTTGGGAATACTTGTATTCTAATGAGCTATAGGTTTTTGGGAGAAAAAGTGTAAATATTGGCGTCCTTACCTATTTTTTTTTTAGATTTTATGTTAGTTGAACCGATTATGTGGGAGATTGTTTTAAATAATTATTATATCTTATGGACAATAAATAAATAACAAAACTGGTTCATGTTTAGGTATTTGTATGTATTATTAACAGTTATATTTGTACTTACCGCTTCTTGAACGCTGCTCTCATCGTTTTATTTAAATCTACAGTTCCTTATTATATAAGTTAGTATATTACTCGCTTGTTTACATCCCGAAAATTTTAAAGAACACACCTTTCTTTTAAATTTTACGGCTTTTATCATATTTTGTAACTGCGCAAGTTCTTCAATGAATTTAGTTCAGGATTAAAAAGATAGATGGCGTTAGTAGTATGACTTTTAGTTCTACACAATAAATACTATTAATTTGATTCTACGCACATGCAAATGTAATTTATAAGGATAAGATGAAATATTAATACAAGCCATGATCGTTTTATGAACGTCAATGATTTAATCTTATGCATATATCTTATACAGGGTGACTTTGAATTCGACGTATTCCTCTCGGGAGGTGATAATACAACTAATTTCCTACAAAATTAGCCCTGAGGTCCTTGGGCGGAAAGTAGCTAGTTTCTGAGATATTCAACATTTTTGGTTTTGGTAAACAAATCCCGAATTGATTACAAAACCATCAATAAATAAAAAAATACTGGTTGGATTTTAGTAATTTTAGTTTTAATCAGTTGCCAATACATCAGTTATCATTTATAAATACTAATAATGACAGAAATATCATTCGTTTTAAAATAGCAAGTAATTTCTTATCAAATTTTGTTTTGTGTCACTAATTTGGTCGATAGAAACCTGGATTTATTTCGAAAAAAATATATGACAATAAGCGTAGAAACTATTAGGAAAACTTCCTTGGTTTATTAGCTACCCAGAAACGTAAAATTATTTACAAAATTCTCAAAAACAAATGAATTAATTGATGATAAGTAGAGTGTAAAGAGAAAAGGGCAATGATGATTTTTACATGAAGTCACTTGTTTATACAGACGAAATTGGCCGTGTATGGAAATTTTTCCCCAAAACATATTTGAAGATAATGACGAAATAAGACGCATATTCAGTCCGAGAGTGACCGTCATAGAGATAAGAAAGCGTGTTCGGGTATGTATTCGTCATAGGGGAGGTCACTTTGAACAAAATTTTGTAAATAAAGCTGTTGTTGAAATTGCCCTTTTCTCTTTACACTCTACTTATCATCAATTAATTCATTTGTTTTTGAGAATTTTGTAAATAATTTTACGTTTCTGGGTAGCTAATAAACCAAGGAAGTTTTCCTAATAGTTTGTACGCTTATTGTCATATATTTTTTTCGAAATAAATCCAGGTTTCTATCGACCAAATTAGTGACACAAAACAAAATTTGATAAGAAATTACTTGCTATTTTAAAACGAATGATATTTCTGCCATTATTAGTATTTATAAATGATAACTGATGAATTGGCAACTGATTAAAACTAAAATTACTAAAATCCAACCAGTATTTTTTTATTTATTTATGGTTTTGTAATCAATTCGGGATTTGTTTACCAAAACCAAAAATGTTGAATATCTCAGAAACTAGCCACTTTCCGCCCAAGGACCTCAGGGCTAATTTTGTAGGAAATTAGTTGTATTATCACCTCCCGAGAGGAATACGTCGAATTCAAAGTCACCCTGTATAAGTAAGCTCTTAATACGTCTTATATTAACAGCTATAATTAACTATTTTATAGTCTATAAAAAGATATTACTTATATACTTTTCTGATTAAAAATAGATACATCTAGGTACACCTATTTAAATACTGGTTTTCATATCTACTACTAATAAAATCAGTTTGGAATTAATTGTGTACTGTGTGGTAGCTATACGCTTATTAGGAATTATGAGTAAGTATCGTATTATTGGTATAAACCTCTCCCCATCTTTGAGCTACCTATACATACATACATGACCCCACGCCTGTGTCCCATGGGGGTAGGCAGAGAGGAACGCCAATTTCCGCATGGAACAACTCTTTGTGTGATCCACAGAGTCATTGTCGTTCCGGGTCTAAGTGTCATGTGTGTGTGTGAAATTGCATATTTATAAACGCACCCACGATACAGGAAAAAACTCTAATGTGGAGGAATATCTTTAAAAAAGAAAAATGTATAATAAAACACTATCGTACATGTCACTCACGTGTCGACGACCCTAGTAAAACCCATCCCACTCTTTTTGTATGAAAGACATACAGTGTTTGTATTGTTGCATTGAAAACTAGGTTTATAATAACTAGGTTAAATATAGGTGTATTTGGTCTTATCGGGAATAACCCTAACGCATTCATTGACACATACTATGTTGTCTTCCTTACATGGCAAAACATGTGATATAAATATTTATGGAAAACATAACAAATAAATCAGGTTTTCCGCAAACAAGTAACTGTGTATGTAAAATACACACCCATTAGCAATTGTTGGTTATTTGAAGTTCAATCTAAATGATAATAATATATTACGTATGGACCCTTATGACCTATTTGTTATCATTTTGGTTGACGATATACGAAAAATTTGCGAAATAGGCCCAATAGGTAAGCCATATAAGCTATGAGCTAATTCGAACACTGTTTACAAGTACGGCATTATTAGCAGCGCCGCATATCCGCAAAATTCCTAGACAACCTACAACATTACAGCTCTTCTGTAGTCCAGGTACTGAAAGCTGTTCGAATCACCTGATGATTAGCAATCAGCGTCGCCCATGGACACATGAAACATCAGAGGCGTTACAAGTACGAGTACGTTGCCAGGTCTTTTGGCAGCTAAGAATTTGAGGATAGTTAAGGATTCGGGGATCGGAGACGTTGGGGAAGGAAGTAACTGTGCCTCCAGTAACCTCACTCACACGACGACTTACAACGCAAGTGTTGTTTCACGTTGGTTTTAAGTGAGGCCATAGTACCACATAAAATCCTATTAATTCGATATTTCCTCTTGCGTCCTACCTCCTAGGATAATATAGTTATAGTTAGTACCTAGTATTGCTCTGAATCATCTCATTGCTATATACTTTTCTTTATCCTGTTTTTGTATGTCGAACTCAAACTCACTCAAACGATCTTTTTCTTTTACCAAGCTTATTTTCTTAACTTCGTATATTTTGTTGCTAAGATACCTTACACAGTCTACCTTAACTCTTATGGAGCTTTAAAATTGTACAAATCTTTTTTTTTTTTCAGAGATATCTATTATTTGCACCACCCTTTATCATCCATCCAAAGAAACCTATCTTCAACTGCACGGTTGTAGTGCAGTGCCATAGCTGGGCAACTGGTTGCCGCACAACGTGTAGCGGATTCGATTCCAACTCAAACAACGGTGCACGGAGTAACTTTTAATGTGATCCACAATTTTTTCTGAGTCTGAGTGTCACGTGTACCTATGTGAACTTGTATGTTTGTAAACGCACCGACGATACAGGAGAAAATCCTAGTGCGGGGCAACGTTTTACTTAAAAAATAATTTAAACTGCAGTTAATTTTAAACCACAAAAGCATTAGGTACCAAACCAACATTTAATTTTCAAAACATCGCACTAATAATGATCGCCATCACGAACAGTCAAAATGAAACCACACAAAATAATAACAGACCAGACAGTATTGAATATGGTTTTAATCTGTTCAAAGTGAATGAAATATTTCCAATGATTGCATACAATCTCTGGATTTTACAGCGCAAAGCCCTACATTGAATGAGGGCTTGGAATTATTTTGTTTTAACTGTGACATGGATGGAAGTATTCAGGGAATGGGGCATGCTGGCCGGGCACATCGTAATAACCGCTATTGAATTAATACCTGTAGGGGAGGATTAAATATGCCATGCATGTGAACTGCTGAACATATGTACGTACTTAAGCCTTTTCGTTATGTGTGTGGTGTAAATATATCTGTTATTTATTTGTATCTATTTCTAGTTTGTGGTCGTCATTGTACAAATAATTATTCTAGTCGATTTTTGCATTTATAAGTGGATTATTGATGCAGATGTACTTGAGAACTTTGACTCTCGAAAACAAGAAGAAGAAATTAATTTGATATCTCCATTTTAAAGCATACGAGATGGTTACCACATCCGGAGCTGCGGACAACGTAATAGGTTACCGGGGCTCCAGCTGAAAGCATGAGAAGGAACGGGGTGGTTTTTAGTCAGTAAGAGTCTGACACTGGATCCCGCCCGATGATGTAACCCCTCAAAAAAAAGATGGTTGCCACAACCTGTTACAAATATGACGCAGTAGGTAGTTACGCACACGAAATATTGGTTTATTTCCTTCCTACATAGCGAAAACTACATAGTGTCGGAATAATACCAATAATATTATATTTATCCAAATAAATATGTACCTCTCGTTATACCCAAACACAATTAATTCACAGGATAGTTTCACAATTGGATGCTAAAATTGGTATGGTTTTAAAAGAAGCGTCAGAGAGTAACGTCACTGTGAATAAATGTGCCTTTTCCCATATATGGCTGACGCTTTTGAGCGCTGATGACGATGACTTGACTGACCTGACGTAGTCCTCAGTAATCTATTAAACTACTGATGATGCGGTAATGACGCCATCTTAGCAACTAGACGTAGAGGAAATCCTTTATAATAATTACTGTTTTACGTAGGTTGGGTATGAATATTTTAACGGTATTTAAATGGGTTGGGTTTTATATATTGTTTTAGGAATTATTTAATCAATTTTGTTGGGTAAAAAAACTTCAAATGTATTTAGATTTTTTAGCGTTTTGGAATGGGCGGAAACTTTCTGAAGTGTCTAGCTCTAAATGAGAAAGACTATAAGCAGTGGGGGACCTCACTTGCGACTACACTGTGTGTCTCAGTATGGGATTTTACCACATTACTTAGCAGTTCACTACTGGAGCCCACATCTGGAGATCTGCATCTCCTTTGGGAGTTCCAAAGTTTTTACAATACTAGAAATAGATCATTTTCACCGTTTAGGCGTTTTTGAAGACATTAATTTTTCGAAATACGATGTATCTCATCTCATCATCATGGCGCTTGCAACAGTGTCGAAATTATCGGAAACTCATAAAAACTAATAAACATGATAAATATCTCGTTTTAAGTTCTAATGATATTACTGGTGACCATGTCAGTTTAAAAACTTAGAACAATGCATCTAATTTATTTTTCGATAGTATAAATTTAGCGCTAGCCAGTTATTTCTGGTACCGAAGTCTATAGAACACATTGACATACTTATCAATTTCAATCAATTCTACGGTACAAGGAACTCTATTCTGAATCATTTTGGTGAGTCATGTCATGTCCAAGAACATTATCTTCAAATTAAACGTACCTTAACTTTAATTAACAAACAAAATAACATATTTTTTGTTCCCCAAAGTGACCATATAATAAGATCACGCAACTGACTCACAGTATGTGACCATGGCCATTGGCCAATAAATAAGCCGCGTCCAATGTCTCATACTACTTAACACAGGTTTATTATTTCATCAACTTCCCATGGATACTGGGAATCCCCATTGATTGGGGTATTTAATGGGTTTAATAGGTCTCTTTAAGGGTTGTTGAATCAGACTTAGAATACCGGTTCTTTCCCCAAAGATTTATTATTTTAATTAAGAAACTTGCTCCAATTAGTCGGTTATTGTTCTCAATTAGTTTTATTTTAAGACCTATAGTCGTGTTATGTATGTTATGTACCTATCATATAGCTGTTTATACTGCTAGGTATGTATGTTTTTATGTGATATAAAATTGTGTTTTCAGTTATTTATTGTTAATAATTAATGCAATTCGTATATTGTCATGTCTACTTATAACTACAACATCTACGATTGGCGGCTTACACAAAAATAATGGATGTATTCTTAGCGATCACCAGACATATAATCGAATAAGTTACTTATTTTGTTGATCTTTTGATTCGAGTTACAGAATACCCATATGTTCACAGCTTCTGTACCTATATCCCACATACAAATTGTATACACGTTTGTTATAAGTGAGGATTGCGATACAAATGTATTGTTATAAAACTTAGCAAACATTTGATTTCTTGTACTTCCCCGTTTAACAAGGATTTGTTGTCGTCATTAGGAAAAGGAAAGAATTAAACTATTAACCGGATAGAAAAGAATTAAAAATGAATAACGTCTATATGTATAGCGTCTTGTTGCATCGTGCCTATGACCAAAGTTATTTATCAGGACTACTAAAATTTTAAAACATTGTCAAATTGTTGTCAGACATGAAGATCAAACCCTAACGGATCAGTTGTCATCAAGGTCCTCAATAACAAGCAAAATATAAAACCCTGATACACCGTGTGGGGAAACCTCTTATGACTTAATTTAAACCACACATTTATTATCATCTTGGCTGACAATATACGAAAAATGAGCACAATATACGCAGTAGGTACCTACAAATACGGCCTTGCAACTGCCCCACATGTCCGTAACATTCGTAGACAACATACATCATTACACCTTTTCTGTGAAGAAACATGAAGCTTATCCCACAGAATTTAAAACATAATTAATTTAATTATTTATTTTATTTGAAAATTTCAATTTTTGTAAAAAGAGTAAGTAAAAGTACCTTTAACCGTCATGCATGAAAAGACTGATGACGGTTGATGAAGCGAAACAAGGATGCAAGATTCTTAGCAGTTAGCTTTCCATTGTCTTTACCTACCCCATGGGAGACAGGCGTGAGGTTATGTAAGTATTACTTTTAAAAAACAAAATTGCGAAACTTGATGACGATGGGACATTTCAAAATGGCAATGACCCAACGATTGGAACTTGTTTTACAACTTTTGTAACAGGAAAATGATAGGAACCTAGGTATATTACCATTATTATAACATTAGTAAAATATTCTCTTTTAGATATAATATAATATTAGATACATAATTATAAAATCATAAAATCCTAGCGGAGTTGCGGACTACCTAGCGGGTTTACCGGGGCTCCGGCTCGAAAAGCGGGAGTAGGAACGGGTGGTTTTTAGTCGGTAAAAGTCTGACACTCCCTCTCGCCTTGACCAAGGCGAGAGAAGTCATTGGATGACTTTACCTCCCTCAAAAAAAGAATAACGTCTACATCCAATTAGGGTTTGCAGAAACAAAAGAATACCAAAATGCATCATTCATCTAATTACCTTTATAAACTCTCCTCGCATTTTTTCGTCATACATGTAAATCAGAAACAACATCACAAGTTTTTAAGGTATGAGTAATAACAACAACTCAATTGGTTTTTTTTAAACTTGTGACTAATCATCTTACTTACTTTACCTTCAAAGTACCGAATTGTATCATTGAAGTCTTTTTACGTTGCAACTTTCTAAGCATGTCCTTTAAATTAATATTTTTAAGCAATTCTGCTTAGGACAACTGTGTCACTGGACTACAGAGGTAGTCGATCGAATAGTTTAATACTGTTGGGCTTTTTCATTTTTGTAATTCTCAGTACCAGGTATAATGGAGTGAATAGAGATCGAGGGGGAATAGGTATAGGGTGAATAGATGTTAGGAAATATTTCTGTATCTTTTAACCAGTAGAATTCTATTTAGCCCGTTTTACGTCAAAAAAATTGAATACGGGGCAAACGAGCAGACAGGTACCTAGTGGTAAGAGATCAGCACTACCCATAGACACCCGCAAGACCAAAGGAGACACATGCGTTGCTGGCCTTTTAAAAAGAGTACTCTTTTCTTGAAGGTTTGAATAATTAGAGTGAGGATTCTTATGCCCAAATAAAATCTCCCTTTTCCTTTCATGCTATAAACGTATAATATGTTTAGCTATACGTATAAGAATCGTGAATATGAGTACGTACCTTTTATTTATGGAATAGGTAGCAAACGAGCAAACGAGTCACCTGATGGTAAGTGATCAGATGGACATCCGCAACACCAGTCACAGGTGGATTGCCGGCCTTCGGTACGGAAATACCGCCGACTGGTACCGCACCGAGCCTAACTTATTTAGTCTAATAAATAAATTAGTTTTTAACCGACACGGAAATCAAATGGTACATTTAATTTATTAATTAAAAAGGGACCGAGCGATAAGATAAGCAAGTACTCTGAACTTAGTGAAGTAATTGTGTATTGTAATTTTTAAGGAAACAGGAGACTCGATAATTTAATGTAGTGTATGATTTTTGTAATAAAATAAATTAAATTGTAACATATAACAGAGATGTACTACGTTCGTTGTGAATTCTCTATTCTATGAGGAATTGTTTGGTCTGATAAATAGACCTACAAGACAGCACTTCCATCCCCATCATATAGATGGTTGGTAGGCCACAACTGTGCGTTTCTCTCGAAACTTTCTGCCGCGCACGGCAAAACTGTGGAATGAGTTGTCTGTTTAATACAGCAAATTTTATCATTATAAAGGTAATTATTCAATTCGGAGAATTGAATACTCTTTGTCTAGATCAGACTTCAGTAGAATCAGAATATTATACGATTAAAATTTAATATGAAACATTTAATTAATGTCACTACTTATTTATTAGAAAAGCTTTATAGACTGAATGAATAAGTTAACCTATTAATTGATCGCATTTGTTAACATTTAAATATTTTTTATGCATTTGTTACAGATGAATATCAGGTTTAAAACCTGATATTATAAATAATAATGATCTTTAAAATGTCGTATAAATAATTTTATTCAATTCATCTATGCTTCAAATCTCCAGAAAGCACGTAATGGAAAAACGCAAATTTTAAACACAATCACAACAAAGAAAACAAAACAGGTGCGGATATAAAAATTTTAATAATTTATTTACACTGGTAGAATATCACATTTGAGGGGTTTATCACACAATACACTGGTTTAGTAGTCATCGTCTGGGAAGCAGAATCCTCCTCGCTTCGAGTATCCAAGGGGGCAGGTACCAACCACGATGCCATGACGGTTACCAATAGTAGGCACGCCGTCTGGTGGCACAGTAACCGTGCCTTTCGGCGCAGTTGCTGCGGGCTCTTGCACAGTAATGGAAACTTTCCTATCTTTCTCGTTGATATCCACCACCATGGATGATAATGGATGGTCATCACCCTTGTTCTTCACTGTGATCTCCAAAATCATCCCTTCTGATGACAATGGTAACTCTTGGTGTTTTAGCACGTGGCTGGTGGCACAGGCGACCAGTGCCAGGCACACAGCAATCCTCAAGCACATATTTGAATACATTTTATTGTAATTTTGATGTGTTGAACGACCGGTGGCCAGATAGCGAGTGTTTGTTTCTTGTGGGATGCGCGCGGCTTTATACGAGCAGGTTGAATGAAGGCGCTTATTACGCATACGCGTTCCCCCGAGGTCGGCTCCTTGTGAATCACTGCGCGATGAGGATGACAGACCTATTGTGAAATCCCGTTAAGAATGCTCCAATTTTTCTATTGATTTCGTATAATTTTGGTAGATTCCATTGTTTTGTTATATGTTCTATAAGATATTATTCATGTTTAAATGAAATATATTTCAAATGGTAAAATGGGATTTACATAGCATACATCAGTTTTATTTACTAGTTTAAAATATTGACTTATAAATCCTAAAGTGTATTTCTTTGTTTATTTTTTTCGCATCGCGAGCGTTTTGTGGGACAATTTTTATGACCGGAAGCAGAGAGGAAAGTAGTGATGTAAGTCACTTTTTACCTTGCTTAAGCGGCGAAGTAGTTGTTGAAAATCTAGTTATTTCTATTATATAAGTACCTATTATTAAAAAAAATGTCTGGTTTGTTTTTTTAAGTATGTAGGTAAATCATTATGATTTATATTTAAGAAAAATAATAATATTAAATAACTATCGATAAATAAGTATTTAAATTATTATCGATTATGATAAGTAAAATTTACTGTTACTTACTATATTATGCTTCTTATATTTTCAAACAATTCCATTAAAACATCGCGTTCATATGAATAAGCTCTAAAAACAACAAAATATGTTGAACAAATAGGAACCCCCTTATTTCAATTAGTGTATCTTCTGATGACTTCAATTAAGCCAATTAATGAATGTGCAGTCTACATCTAATTCCTAATTCTAAGAAACTAAGACAAAACATAGTAAGGTCATCACAATTTCATGAGAAATCACAAGTTTTTATGTAAATTAAGTATATGCATTTTTCCAGTGACTCGTACTTTAGTTTAGATAATACTTACTTAGGGACATCTGATTAAAATGTTTATTTATCTTGAGGACATAATTCTTTTTTCCAAGATTTTTTTTTGACATTTTAATCTTTATGTCAATTTCCATTGATCATCATTTGAAACGATTTTTGGGTTTTCCCTCATGACAGTACGGTTGGTGCGGTGGCTGGGCGACCGGCTGCCGCGCAACCACAGCGGGTTCGATTCCCGCACGGAGCAACCCTTTGTGTGATCCACAAATTGTTGTTCCGGGTCTGGGTGTCATGTGTATGTGAACTTGTATGGTTGTAAACGCACCCACGACACAGGAGAAAATCCTAATGTGGAGCAACGTTTTTAAAGAAAAAAAAAGAAAGAAATATTTGCAGCGACACATGACAAATGATATAGGTCGTACATAGACAAATCTTTACTTGCGCTGACGCCCCGATTTTACTTATAAAGATTATCGTCTAATATCAATTATCGCGAACAATACTGATTCAAGTACTCAAGTTGTATGAATACAGTTATTTAGAAATTCACAATCACGATGAAAACACTAGAATCGGTTTGTTTTTATCTCCATTGATAGTGGAAGTACTTGTAAAAGTAGATCTGTGTAACTTATCACTTACGTGTAAATATTGAGTAATTGTGACATCACGATATCCATCCTTCGACTCCTGAAGTAGTAGAAAATAGTGCAAATATACATAACAAACTATCACATTAATAATATTAATGTCATAGTGTAATGTAGGTAACATTCAGTTTTGTTCTGTGTACCATGTAAGAGGGGTGGATCTATTGCTACTTGGGAATGTGCCCGGTGTGAGCATAATTACATACTTCACGCTTTTAAGAAGAATTTTCAAGATATCGAAAAATACACAAATTCCTATTTTCCCGTCCAAAGAATCGAAATGAAATAGAGTTTTTTTCTTTTCCTTTGTAACAAATGTAACTTTAAATGTTAATAGGCACAATGAATCGTCATCGTCATCGTCACGCCATTTATCCTCGAAGGGGTAGGCAGAGATGCTCATTACGACACGTAATGCCGCTATACAATGTACACCCACCTTTCACCATTTGTGCCCAGTAATACTTTGCCCGACCCGGGTATTGAGACCCCTTGGTCGGCAGTCGCACTTGCGACCACTTGACCAACGAGGCAGTCAGGCCGAGTTGTACAATGGAGAGTTTACATTATATTTATCTATCTGACCTCATATTGTAGTCGCACTTGTAACCATTTCATTGTTTAAGTATATCTGTATATCTATATGTATAAATAGACTACATAAAATGTCATTACTCCCAAACTAGGAAAGTAAACTTCTATAACTTGTAACTGCCGCCATAAAAAACTAAACTTTCCTTTACAACAACCTATAAGATCTTCGTTACAATGACGTAGCATGAATTCAATGAATCAAAGTAACCTTTTTTAATTCGTCATCATAAGCAATTACCATTCTAGAAATTGAACAAAGTGAGTGTGGTCAAACGAGCGAACTATGTGGCTAACAAACTAGACTAGGTCATGAGAATATTGCACTTCACTGTGCAAGCTGACTCACGTTTTACGTAATGTAGGACCAAGACAAAGGGTGAATGAATTCTGGAGAAAATACAAGAAGTAGCCTATTCTATAAATCCGGAGCTGCGGACTGCCTAACAGTTTTACCGGGGCTCCGGCTCGAAGTGCAAGAGTAGGAACTGGGTGGTTTTTAGTCAGTAAGAGTCTAACACTCCTTCTCGCCTCGCGGGTAAAAGAAGTCAGTGAATGAGTTTACTCCTTAAAAAACCTACTCTATAAGGTATTGCAAAAAGGGTTCTTTTTTTGTTATTTAGCCTATTGTATATCATTCTGAGCTGAAACTCTGAAACGTATAGTAAGCCTCAAACTACATACACTCTATAGGCATCTAAAGAGCGTAGAGTATTTAGGTTTGTATAAGGTTTCTGTAACATTCTATTTAGTAATCATTTAAACAAATAAGATAACGCATGACGATAATACGATATGCAATAATAAATACTCTTTAGTATCCCTATACCTGTTTTTCCCCGAAGATATAGGCAGAATAGTGCTTCTTTTGTGTGTAGGTACACCCGATACACTAGTGATATTAGTCATCCCATTTGTCACAATAGATTGGATGATACCTATTAACAAACACTAACGTCTGACTCGACCAAAATGGTGTATCACCCCATATACAGTGAAACTTGGTTAAGTGGGACCTGGATAAGTGAGAAACCTCCACAAATGGAACTCATACTGAGGTCCCTACCCATTGGCACTGAATTACCTCTATTAGTGGGACAAACAAACCTCTTTATCTGGGATTCGTTCTTTTGATTTATCATCTTAGTTACCTCTATAACTGAGACAGCAAGTGAATTTTAATGCATAAACCTCAGTAACTGAGACAACATCGTTTTGTTTGTTGATTTACTTATTCTTATTCTGAAATAAGAATAAGTAAGTCTTCACCTCTTTATCTGAAATAACCCGTATGTTCACCTCCATTAATGAAACCCTCTGTAAATGAGACAAATGTTTATTTATACCTGGTTATCTGAGACACTGGGTTAGTGGAATACCTCTATAAGTGATACCAATTTGAAGGTCCCTTGATGGTCTCACTTAACGAGGTTTCACTGTAGTTAAAAAAACAAAAACATTGAAACGTAAAAACAATACATAAACATGTTTGTGTTTAAGTCATTAACTACCTACCTACCTATAATACAAATAATATTTTAGTATAGAACCGACTTATTTGTCGGTAGACTTAGACACTCAAGACTGCACGGCCCGCACGATTGGCGCTGAAACTGGCTGCCGTGGAACATGTAGCGGGTTTAATTCCCGCACGGTGCAATTCTATGAGTGATCCACAAATTGTTGTTTCGGGTCTGGGTGTCATGTGTATGTGAACGAAAAAACTAGTGCAGGGCAACGTTTTAAAAATAAAACGAATGTATTTCTTTATTTATATGGCACTCAGATAACAAAATAAAGAGAGATTCAGTACGACCACGGTTGGCTACTGAACTGAGCCGCTAAATTGGTACAAATGACGTAGCTTCCGAGATTCGTTAAAAAAGTACAATTTAGTATAACCATAGACACTATGTCTGTTATTAATCAATCTTTACATTACCTCTCTACCAGTTTTTCTCTTACCTATCTGCATACCAAATACTTGGCTGACTACACAGGTGACTACACACCTAAGGTCGGGGAAGACCAGACGATAAAAAGGACCCGAAGGCGTCAGACCACGTTAGAAGAATATTAAACAGTTACTTAACAGTATTTACTACTTTAACCCATTCAACGCCCAGTTTCGTATCAATTATCGTGGTCCCAGCGCGCGACTACAAATCAAAAACTGACTGCACGGTTGGTGCGGTGGCTGGGCAACTGGCTGCCGTGCAACGTGTAGCGGGTTCGATTCCCGCACAGAGCAATTCTTTGTGTGATCCACAATTTGTCGTTTCGGGTTTGGGTGTGATGTGTATGTGAAATTGTATGTTTGTAAACGCACCCACGACACAGGAGAAAATCCTAATGTGGGGGAACGTTTTTTAAAAGAAAGAAAAAAAAAAGAAAATGTATATTTTCACTAAATAAGGAGGAGCAATCGTGTGAATAGAACGAAAAAGACAACTCTCAAAAACATGTTCTATGTCATAGCAATACATGAGCGGCAGGGACGCGGAAATACGTGTCGCATAATAATATATGCGACAGAGGCGGTTGACGGGTAAAGTGCTATTTATAGTAATGATAACAAGTTACGCATTATTTACATACAGAACAGCAGCAAATAAACCTAATCCAGTATATGAATATTGTTCAACATATATTCAACCTTATTACAGTATATAGTTCACAATCTATTCAAAAAACGTTACAATATGTATAACCTACTTCTACGTCCGCCACTTTTCCTTGACTTTATGGTAAAATAAACTGAATTTAATAACGGACATTACCTTATTTGGTCCTCCAGTTTAATTATTAGTACATATTTATTTGTTTTATATAATAATTTGGTATTAAATGTGCAATAATTATTGCGGTTTCAATGGTTTGCTCGACGGTGATGAGTAATGTGAAAGATTAAATAGGTTGTTGCCCTTGCCTTCTACTTAAGAGAATAAAAGGAGTAATTTTATGTGATACATAAATGCTAAATGTAAACTTTGCTTTTCATAAGTTAGAACCCGTGTGAATTATGCCTTTACGTACGGGAAATACAAATTCAAGAAATATGTAGTCATTTTTATAATGACCTAATATTGAATTAACAATTTACTTATTTTGTTTTTCAAACAAATTCAGCTTGCTATTGCAACCATTTCATCTTGTTTATAATAATCATTACTAAAATTTTGGCGCCAACAAAGAGAAAACACTACTTAGTTGGAGTTTATTTTTTTCAGTGCACATTTTGGAGATTCATTTTTGTAATTACCCCCGGTATGACACACATGGTACTGTGTAATAGCTAAGAATAGCATCATGCCTCACATTCTCCGAAAAAGTAAGCAGTAACGTCCACCTCTGGATACGAGCATTGCAGATTTATTTACATTGCAGATTTGGATTCAAAATTTGCATACTTACAATTATTAACTTACAATTTAGTATAATTTTTCCTTCCAGCAGGCAAATAAGGTCTCCCACTGAGTCACCGATATCTCATTTGCCCTATACGCAATACTCAAGATGGAAAATCCCCAAGAAGTATTTCTATTGATCGACACAATTGTCTGACAGGAACGATCACCTAAAAGCGTGGATACTAACACAAGCTGTATGCTTTTCTATTGTATTTGTCTGTTTTATGGGAACGTTAGTCAATTGTATTTCAAATTATCCAGAACAACATTGGAAGCATTAACGTCTTACCCAAAGGTTTACAGTTACTTTTATAAATGCAGCTAGCGGTCCTACCGAGGTTAAAGTCCCTCTTTACAAGTACCAAAATGATATATTTTTATAATCGCCAATGTGCCTTACGCAATTGTGTTGATGCAACACAATATTCATTTCGATTCTGTACATATAAGAAGAGACTGACTAGCAGAATGGAATAATTGTCTGCAGTCCAATTAAGTGTATATACAGCTAGGTGCCGATACCGTATCTGTTAGAACACCATTGTATTATATACTTAATTTATAAAAATCTGATGATGTTTGCTAGTTTTAGTCAGAATACACATGGACTACACATAGTCTGGCTAAAAGTTAAAAACAGTTGAATAGATCTTGCTATAGTTGAAGGTTATAACTAAATAAGTTGCAAACTATAACATGAAATAACTCTATATAGGGAGTTCCACAAACCTCTTCGTTATTATATTAGAAAAGGAATCTATAAACACATTCGAACACAAAAACACAAAAATATAAATTATCAATGAAGCTTTATTAATCAAAAAAGGAGCACAAAATATCACAGATTTTCAGTTATCGTCGAAATAATTAGAAGTTTAATAGTCAACTGGAACACAAGCCATTCCAACTCGTGTGAAACCGGCAGGACAGGTTCCAACGTTCACTCCGCTGCGGTCTTCAATCACGGGCACAACGTCGTTTGAATCCTGCGCAAGTTTTTGTGGGACTTCGGCCATTGAAATCTCAACTTTATGGTCCTTCTCGTTGATATCAATCTTCATTGTAGAAATGGGGTGACGTGGGTCGTTCTTGTCTCTCACTGCTACCTCGAGGATGAGGCCTTCTGGTGACAGAGGCACGGAGCGGTGCTTCAACACGTAGCCGTCGATGCTGACGATCAGAGCCAGGCACAGAGCGATCTTCACACACATGTTTGAATACATTGTTGTATTTTTTAATGTGGCGAGGTACCGCTGCCAGCTGAGCAGGCTATTGCAGTGTGACTTGGTCTTGGAGACACAGGACATTATATACCGATACTATGACGTAAATTGCGAAGCGTTTTCGATATGACTCTATTACACATATTGCAGTATTTTCCTTGTAAAACGACGTTGTTGGGTGAATCAATTGTCATTAAGTCATTATTTCCGATTACATTAAAAATTATATATTTATGAACATTTGCAATGTGCATCTGAAAGTAGATTATGATATGTTCTTACATCATGTTATATGATTTATCTTTCCTCTATGTGTAGGTTTTTATCGCATACGGAAAATGCTATCATATTTAGGACCTTTTCTGAGGGGAGAAAGGCATCTAATGACTTCTCCCACCTTAGGCGTGGCAAGAGGGAGTGTCAGACTCTTAGTGAATAAAAACCACCCCTTCCTACCCCTGCTTTTCGAAACGGAACCCCGGTAAACCCGTTAGGTAGTCCGTTTGCAAGCTTAATTTAGCAATTTCAATACGAGACAAGACAAATAATTGAGTATTGAATCTACCATTATTGTAATTAATTTACATGGCTTGATTTTCATTGATATCAAGTACATCGAGTTCAAGGTCCAAAATTTCTAGTATAGTAATACACTGGTCGCCTGTGTAACAAATTATCGGTAAAAGAAATATGTGTTTAGGTGCATATTAACAATTGAAATAGTAAACATAGAAAAGAAGCAAAAGCAGACATCTAATATCGACAAAAAAAAAATATTACTAGTAGATTGCACCGAGTCAATATAATATATAATAATCACCAGTTATAAGCTGTGTACATAAATGATAAAGAAACATTACGCAATTGAAATTAATATACCTTAATAGAAAAATCAATTGTATGAAATGGACACTAAAGACATTAAAAACTAAAGTCAAGCTAACTGACTTATATACCTCGCTCAAACTAGTGATTTATTCACTTGTTTGAGCTCTACTAGTTTCAAGTCAAACACGGAATTCATATAGATGAGCAGGAGATTCTGTAACTAGTAGAAACCGAGACTATTCACAAAAAAAACCGTACCAATATTTTTAGATATTAATTTAGAGGTTTTTTTTAATAAAATGACAAAATATACCGAATTATTCGTCATATACTAATGAATAATCCGTAAAATACCTAAAATACGTATAACAAATGAACATACTATGGCAGGATCCGGGAATTAACATGCAAATCCATTTATTATGGTTATTTTTAGACATTATACCAATACGCTTGATTAAAAGCCACGTTTTTCCAGGGAATAACATAGTTTCACTCAAAACGTCATAACGCATATAAAATTAATAAAAAATATTGTTTTCGACGTTTCGAAAAACGTATTGAATTTGACTAGTAGGAAACTAGCCTATTATTACTTTAAGAATACTTAGGTACATATACTACTTGCATTTATCGACGGATCTGCCGAATAAGACCTTTTTTTTAAGGGGATAAAATCATCCAATGACTTATTGGCTAAAAACCACTCCGTCCTGCTTTTTGAGCCAGACCCCGATAACCCACATGGGCAGTCCACATAGCAACAGGCCAAATAAGCCCGGATATGGTAAATATTTCAGTTCAAAGATTCAGTTTCATCAGAGACCACTGCTCTTACCACACCCAAGGGAAGAATAATGTGGGATAAATGTATTCTACACTTTCATCACCACACAGCTTCCCTAATGTTTATATACTTGCAATATATCCTGTTAATATACGTTTTTAAACTGACATAATCACTAGTATTATCATCAGTCGTCGGATCGAGTCAGTTCATGCGTGATCATGGCGCTTGCAACAGTGCCGAAATATAGGAAACTCATAAAAACCAATAAACATGGTAACTATCCCGTTTTAAGTTCTAATGATATCCTGCTAATATTGTAAGTTACAATATACCTAATATTAAAATTATATCTCAGGAAGCAGGTATGGCATCACCGCTATATCTACAGCCATATATTGTACTAGCGGCCCCGACAGACGTCGTCCTGTCTATACGTCTTTAATTTGAAAATTTGTCGGATCCAATGTAAAACATTCCAAAATCAACAACTACTAATAAATTAAAAAAATATTAAAAATCATTGTCCAGCGGACAAAATTGTGAATCTAAACCATTCTCAGATCCTCTTGAACACACACAAAAAGTTTCATCAAAATCCGTCTAGTCGTTTAAGAGGAGTTCAGTGACATACACACGTACAGAAGAATTATATATATAAAGATATGCCTCCATGTTATGACAGTAAATATCCAAATTGAAAAACCTATAATAATAATTTCTGTAATAATACTTATTATGTTTTTATCAATGCAATCATTTCAAAAGGAACAAGATGTTAGATTTTACTTTGGAATTGTCAGACATACTAATTACATTTAATTTTTATCCTTGTTTCTGACGCAATGATGAGGCCATGCGGGTTCAAATTCTACCGTTATCGAAGTGTCCATATTATGTACATATTTCCTAAGTTTATTTAAACACCAACAATCCATGGTGAAGAAAAACATCTTAAGGAAAACAAGGTTTCCTTAACACTCACTGGTACACACATAAAACTTGAATGCTGTGTAAATCTTTAATTGATGTAAACACTAGTCTGTATTGACTGCCTCGTTGGTCGAGTTATCGCAATTGCGACTGCCAGAAAAGAGGTTTCGCATTCGATTCCCGGGCCGCTGGTTTTTTTTCGGTTTTTCGAAAATTTCTCAGTAGTAGCACGGAGTCTGGAATTGTGCCTAGTATATAGCAATAGGCATATCATCCCCTATTCCCCCTACATGGGACTTATAACACAAATGATGAAAAGTGGGTGTACATTGTATAGCGACGGCTCGCGAGCCGTAATGTGCACCTCAGCCTGCCCTTTCGGGAATAAAAGGCTTAACGTTGCTATGAATAGTCTGTATCTCTGTCATTTTTTTGCATTGTCGATATGTCTTAATATATTGAGGGGGGGAAATCATCCAATGACTTCTCCTGTCTTGAGTGAGGCGAGAGGGAATGTCAGACTCTTACGGACTGAAAACCACTCCGTTACTACTGCTGTTTTTCGAGCCGGAGCCCCGGTAATCCGCCAAGCAGTTCACAGCTCCGGGTTTAGGCCTCCGGCATTAGCCCTACTGGGCCACGTCTGTGGTCTGATGGCTCTTTAAGGCGGTGCCAAACGCACAGGTCTGTTTTGATAGGGCGACGAGCTACTTTGGCTCACCGTGCTTAGCATCGCACTTACGGTGGCCGAAGATCGTACTGACTAAAAACTATCTTGTTCCTACTCCTGCTTTGAGCCGGAGTCCCGGTAACCTGTTATGTTATCCACAGTTCCAAATATCCCATAGCCTATAAAGTAAAAATTACGGCCCTTATTTTATAACCCATGTGATACGTGCTAAAACTTAATAGTTTATAATTATAACTGCTTCTAGCTTCATACTAAAGGTTGTTTGCAAGTAAAATTCTAATAGTTGTCCTATAAGTATAAGGAAAATATGTAATACATAACAACATTGTGTCTTAAATAAATTCCAAGGAGATATTAACACCCATTATTCACCTGTTATGTAATTAAAACCAGTTTACCAAGTTAATTTATTTCAATTAAATCAATGGCGCACTTTTCAAAGACAATCATTTAAAAATAAATGTATCTGTATACCTACTTTACATTGTTCGGTCCAAAAGTGTGACTATATTACTACCGGAGAAGAACCAAGAAGCGGGAATCTTCACTGTAGGAGAGGTTATTTAATCTGTTCCATAATTATAGGCTATACTTATTATTATTAGACAATATTATCTTAATACTTATTATCAATAATGTGAGGATAATGGACAAGAAAATAATGAGGCCAATGTTATTTACAAGTCTATTATGTAATAAGAAACTAGTGTCTTACAAAATAAATTAAAATAAAAGAGTATATTATATAAAATAAATAATTTATTTAACAATATCACAATCATCAATCATTATGCTGCGTCGTTGAATAGTCGTCGGAGATTGAGTCGCTTAAGCATCGTCTGTAGGGAAGCAAAATCCACCGACACTAGTCGTGTCTTGCGGACACCCTCCCCCAATGATAGATACGCGATCTTCCAAAGTTGGTACATTCTGAGGAACATCACCAGAATTTGTTCCTTCTGTAGAAAGTTCAACAGAAGACACATCGACTTTTTTGTCCTTCTCATTAATGTCAATCTTCATTGCAGAAATAGGGTGACGTGGGTCGTTCTTGTCTCTCACTGCTACCTCGAGGATGAGGCCTTCTGGTGACAGAGGCACGGAGCGGTGCTTCAACACGTAGCCGTCGATGCTGACGATCAGAGCCAGGCACAGAGCGATCTTCACACACATGTTTGAATACATTGTTGTATTTTTTAATGTGGCGAGGTACCGCTTACCAAGTGAGAAGTGTGCTCATTCCCGTCACACGCGCGATTTATATATTGTCTTCATGACATATAAGTACTTATGTGCGGTTGACTCATTAAGGACATAACATCATTGTTTACACGTTTAATTAATCTATTATACATTAAATAAATATTTAAATAAGTAATAAATAAATAAGAACAACTTACAATAACTTCTTCTTCTTCTTTCAGAATAAATTTTTTTTAAATACATAATAATACAGGTTATCCTTTGTAAAATCTCTCTAAAATTTGTGCGACCTAACTAATATTTAAAGGGATTCATTTGTGGTTGTGGATCTATAAGTAGTTAGTTAGTTATATATTAGTATCAACCTGCCGCGTCTTTTTCGCAATCGACCTACAAGACAACATTTCCATCCCCATCATAAAGTTGGTTGGCAGGCCACAACTGTGCGTTTCTCTCAAAACTTTCTGCTTCGCACAGCAGAACTGTGGAACCTTTCATCGGCAGTGTTTCTGAACCGATACGACATCCAAACATTCAAGAAAAGAACGTATTTCTTTTTAAAATACCGGCAACATACCTTTGCATCCTCTAGTGTTGCGGGTGTCTATGGGTGGTGCTGATCACTTGCCATCAGGTGATCCATCTGCTCGTTTGCCTCCTATCCCATAAAAAACAACTAATAGTTCAAACAATCGGCATCACCCATAGACACCGAAACACGAGAGGCGTTACAGGTGCGATGCCGATCTCTTGTGTGGGGTTAGGAATTTTAAGATTGTTGACGATTAAGAAGATTGGGGAGGAGGGTAATTGGGCCTCCGGTAATTTCAATCACAAGGCCAAACACAAGCATTTTTTACGTCGATTTTCTGTGAGGCTGTGGTATCACTCCGACCGATTCGAGCCGGCTTATTCATGCGAAAGCATGGCTCTCCTACAGTCAACAAAAATTTGCAAGCATGATAGAAACGTAATAATAATGATTGTGAAGAGCATAGAAGGACCAAATGCAAAGCTTAGGTAAGTTATGTTCTAGAAAAAAAGATCCCTAAATAACCACTCTTACTTAGGGGAAAGTGGGGGAAACACGAACACCTAAGGGAAAATATAAATAAAACAGTGGAATCAAATCACAGAGTTTCTTTAATTATTAAATTATAAACTTTACTTATCTAGCTAACGTATTACTAATCAACATCATTATTTTTTTAAATAAAATATAACAAAATGACCGAAAAACAAAACCCTTAGTGTTCGGTTTTACCCAACTGATGTCGGGTAAAGCCGAACACCAAGTGGGGTAATCACGTACTAACATTACTAAGGTAAATTGTAGTTTTTGGAACACAAGTATTTGCTGCTTTGCCAATGCTGAGTTTCTTGGTTTGAACATCGACTATAGCCTTTTTGAGATCCTCTAAGCTGTATTTAGTTTCAGTTTTTCTTTTATAATTACGGGGCATCTGAAACAATTTATTTGATGTTTAGCATTATCAAAATCACCCGACAACATAATTTAGTGCCACAAAGAAATCAACATAGACTGAAAAACACTATACCCTATTTGCCAGTGGCTAGTTGGAAAAAAATATGAACAGGGAACTAACAAAAAAAGGAGAGAGGAGTAATGCCGAACGTTCGAGATTACCCGACATGCAGCGTTCGCCTTTACCCCACCGGGTCGAAAAAAATAAAATGGAAAAAATATTTTAAGTTATAAAACTTTTACCAAATGCGTCACTGTCATTTGAATGGTTTAGTATGTAAGTTTCCCACTATGTAAAGGTTAAATAACTAAGGAGGAGGCGGGGCGCGTTCTCAATAGAAATAAATCTACATCGAGTTCAATTTATCAAAAAATTACATCGAAAACATTGAAAATATTAAAATTGACATACCTTGAAAAGTACGTGCGCCCGCGTCTCCCGTGTCGTTGACTGGCGCTGGTGGTGGCGTGATCTCTGAGTTACCGGCGAGTGATATACGGCTATATCTTTCTAACATATTAAAACTATTGGGTTCGGGTTTACCCCCCGTTCGCGTTTACCCCACTTTCCCCTAATAATGAGGTTAAGGACGAGTACATTAATAAGCCCTATTTTGGGTGGCATGACAGCAAAGTATCTACTTGGAATACATTTGTCACCACTCCTTAACCTCACGGGGGTGTCGTCATAGCCGTTAAAGGAACTATACATTTGACAGATATCAAGCAACATAATTCTCTTGAAACCTGTAGGGCTACTCCGATTCTCGAATGCGAAGTTTCGTTTAATCTTCGGCCGTAGGTTTCATTGATTTACTAATGAAAATACTTAAAATAACGTTTTATTTTTATTTTCAAATCTAAACCTATTTATTTATCTTCATTTCATTCATTCATTCTTGTTCACGAAAGTTCGCAATACATGGAATTGTAGTATGAAATCTGTGAAGTTTCGTCCGAAACTTAGTTTTTCGTTGAATTAGAGTAGGCCTCCTGAACCTTTATGAGCTCCAGGCTGTCAAGAGTAGGGACTATACCAAACTTTTCTCACATAAAGAATAGGTACGTACCGTATATTCCAACAGTGTCATGGCCTGCCGATTTTATAAAAATAATTTTGATTGTTAGTCACCTATCCAAATAAGTTACGGGCCGAAAAATATATGCTCGTAATGAATCACCATGTAAATTAATATTGAATCATTTACTATTATTATGTATTATAAGCAAAAGCGTTTAAATTATGATAGGAACAAATTATTATTCCACTAACTGTATTATTTATTAATGAAATGTTTGCGTCATTTCAATGTTGTGCGTTAATAAATGGAATGATTACATTTATAATAATATATTTTATGTAAATACAAAATAAATCAATTAATTAATTAAAGCACCTACTTACTACGTAAAATGCTTTTTTATTACTTACGATAATTACTATACAAGAAAACTGTGCCTGCGGTACATCTCCTATTTTGATAACAATTGTCGCATTGTGTGATTGACATTAATCTAAAATAGTCAGGTGATCTGTAATCTTTGTACTGAAAATATGTACATTGTATTGAAAACTCTAAAAACGTGTTAATTAATAATTTTGTATAATTTCATTACCTACCTAAGATTCAAAATTATAAACATTTGTACGCCTAGACGGCATAACATGTAACTTATATATCTACCTATCTTTACACAATTGCATGTACTTCTTACGTGTAATATCACTCATGTTAATGCAAATAAAAATATATTTAAATAACCTCGCATATTCAGCATTTTATTAAAAAGCACCCAAGTCTCCAAAAAGCCAATCGGAGAGAACATCCACTTTGTACCGGTTACCTAAGTTCGGTGTAAAATCACCCAGTAGTTTGTACCTCAACTAAAATACACACAAATACATAGTTAGTCCATTGAAATGTTACAATTTGAGGGCCGAATTATGCATTTCTTAGAGGACGCAATTTTATTTTTTGATCATGTAGGGGGGGTCAATAGAAGCTTAACTTGAAGTTTGTGGGGTCGCCACCCTTGTCCCCCGGCCGCCATCTTGGAAAAGGGGGTGGAAACACTTATTTTGCTATATCTCGGAAACTATGCATCGTAATAAAATTTTTAAAATCATAATTTGTAGAAAATTATTTTGCCTACAAATATGTTTTATACAACTTTTTGCCCTAAATTAACAATTAAAGAAGTTATAATTAAAAAAGTGAAAAATTTTTAATAAAATTTTCTATTTATAACTATTTTTTTACATTTTATAAATAAATGACTTCAGACCAATCTTGTAGAATATTTTTCGAGAAAAATTTTTCCCTACAACTGTTTTCAATTTCATTCATTAGAAACTCAGTTACAGCGCTCCGAAGTTAACCGGGTTCGTCAAATTAGTCCAGTCAAATAAGCTTAAATTAGGTAAGAATCTCGGAATGCGAGATGACCAGCTATAAGTTTGTATATACTTGTATATTGACCCCCTAAAACTTGTCTCAAAACCATGGTATATATGGCGGGTGTAAGCAACTCTTAAAATTCAGGGTCAAAGGTCCCAAAAATCGTTTTTTAGCGGTTTTTTTGGAAATAACTCATTTCCTATGGGTTTTTGGTATTTATATTCATTATCAATATTGTAGAATACAAAATTCTCTACAACATTTGTCTAAATTTTTTTTTATATGGTGAACCGTTGTCGAGTTAGAGTGCGGAGAACGCGCGGTCACTGCATCACATCAGACATTTTTTTTTTTCAGCTAACCTATCCGTTATTGTTGGTTATGGATAGGACGTTAAAAAAAGACGTTATAGTTTCTAAAACCATTTTTCGTCAAATTCAATTGTTTGAAAGATAAACGCTTCCAAAGTGGAAAATTGACCGTGGGTTCTCCGCCCTCTAACTCGACAACGGTTCACCATATAAAAAAAAATGGTAGACAAAAGTTTGTAGAGAATTTTGTATTCTACAATACTTGACTAATGAATGAGCAAAGCAAGCAACCCGTAGCCGAAATGAGTTATGTTCAAACCTACAGACGCAAAACAATCACGATTTTTGAGCGCACCTTTAGTTTTTATTAAATTCGAGTATATACCATGGTTTTGAGACAAGTTTTATCAATTATACAAGTATATACAAACTTATAGCTGTGTCATGCTCGCATTCCGAGATTCTTACCTAATTTAAGCTTATCTCCTGACTGGATTAATTTGACGAACCCGGTATAACTATCGGTGTATTTCATATAATCGTTGTTTTGTTTACCTATGTGCCATGCCCTAATAAAGCCTACAAAAAAAATTGTAGGCCTTATTACGGCATAGTTGTTTTTCAGTAATTTCATTTAGAAAACGGATCACCAGCTTCTGTCAAAAAGAAAGCCAATGGATTTTGCAAAAGATGGAAAACGCTGTTAAAATGGTAGAAAGGGGTAAACGGGGTGAATAGATACAGAAAAGGGGTGAATGGATATCGGGAAATTCTTCATAGTATCTATTCACCCTTCGAATTTTATCCACCCTGTTTTACCCGGTAGGCTGCTGCAGCCAGATATAACATCCAAAAAAGTACGCACCATCTAAAGAGTGGTTTCCACTATACACGAAAGCTAGGTCGGTCGCTAAATTGGCTACAGAACAAGAAGTTATTCTCATTCGTTTGACTGATGCTGGGGTGCCGATGACTTCAAAAATTTTACTTGGGTATTACATGATGAGAAACTCGTTTAGCCTGATGTATAATGACAAAAATTAATTAATAAGATCTCATTACATTTATTATAAGCATTGACAAAGTTTTGTTATAATTAAGAAGTTGAATACTTACTAGTTTTTATTGAGGCCTTATTAAGACATAGGGTTCCCAATAAGGCCAAAGTGACACTTTAGTTATTTGTGTTTATAAAATTGAAAATTTTGTTTCTAAAGCCATTTTGATTCCATTATTACAAAGTTTAATAAATAAATATAAGATTTTGAAATTATCAGCCCATTGTCATTTTAAACCTACGAGCTAGGCGGTAATAAAAATAAGGTAGGCCTTATTATGGTTAGGTTACCTTATATTTTTTCCATTGTAGGTTATGTTGGTAAATCCCTAGTGGTTAAAACTTTAATACAAATATTTATGTAAAAAAGAACCTAAAAAGTTACAAAAATACGCAATTGTTCTGATAATTAAATACCTATTACATTGTCGAGTCACACAGGAAAATCCTGTGGCTTTTGCACACGTGCCGTGTTTACTAACTTACTTACATACTTACCTACTTCGCAAATACTTTACTTAATACCAATTCACACGCAAAACATTACGATTGTTTGTTTTTGAAATTGTTGAAAGTGTTTTTCATTGTTTATTGGAAATGATGACGAAATGAAATGATTTCTTAGAATAATTGCATGAATTCTTCGTCACTGCATCTCAGTTTTGCAGTACGGTAGTGTAATACTACGTAACTTAATACCTACTTCACTGTTTATTATTATTTTTCTCGGAAACATCATCAACAGCTCTTAGCAGTCTAATTGCGATAATCTCCACGCTTAACAAACTAGTTGGAGATCGTTGTTTAAAAGGTTGTTTAAAAGGTAAATAAGAGAGATTAGTCGCCGTCCAGTCTCTAGCAACTTTTTATTAACTTACCTTAGTCGACTATTTTAGCGTAATGGTAAAAAAGTGTGTGAGAGCCATGCTTCGGCACGAATGGGCCGGCTCTACCGGAGTGATGAAATAACACTTGCTTTGTGTTTCTTTGTGTGAGTAATCTCTTTCCAATCTCCCCAATCCTCGAATCCCCAACATTCTCTAAATTCCTAAGGTCTTTGGTGTTGCGGGTGTCTATAGGCGACGCCGATTGCTTTCCATCAGGTGATACGTCGGCTCGTTTACCGACTTATCCCATAAAAAAGGTGTTTCATTGCAATAACTACATTTCAAAGTGGTCGGCACGACTGGAGTTCGCCTTCACAGTAAACTAACGTGAAACAACATTTGGTTTGCCATGTGAGTGAGGTTACCGGAGGCCCAATCCTTCTTCCACCAAATCCCTGACAGCTGTTTGCCACCACGTGATGCGGCTGCTCGTTTGTCGTCCTACCTATGCTATAAATTATTACATCTCAAATCTCAATCTCAAATGCATGAGGAATGTTTCAATACACATAATTAAAAGACAAATATTCTAAGAAAGACGACACAGTGAGTTTCCTAGAAAATTGCACAACGAATGCTTTCATCACCACCCACCAGACGAACGGCAAACCACCACCGCGTCATAATGGATATCCCAGACATTCGCACGAAGGGATTCGCTTCGAGTTTCCTCATGACAACTACTGAGGTATGAAATGCTTCCCTAAAACTAAAATACCCAATAAATATAAACGGCTCAAAACGGAAACCATTCGATTAATTGTATTACAGAGAGACATAAGTACGTATTATATACATAACTTCACACCTATCTCCCATACTCTGATACCCCCATGGCAAGCAGGCATGAAACACCAATTACTCTTATGGAACACCAACATGAGTAATAGTACCGTAACTACATATTATATCCAATGGATCTTTCCAACCACCTTTCTCCATATCCTAGGCTCTATCTTTTCCTCTTTGAAAACGGTACAATTAATATCTTCTAATGTGAAGGCAGAATAAACATTGTCACCCTCTTACCACCAGTTAATTCTAAGAATAGTTTTAGTAATTTACCTATCTCCGTAACTGACGTTTCTTTATGTAAATTGAACAGTAAACATATTGAATATATGCGGAAAATTACATGAAACCACATGTAAATAGGCATAGATCTTTATAATGGGTTAGTACGTGCAGATCATCACGAATGAAATTAATGTATTATTATGATCCCTTATTACCCACATGCAATATAAAGCCAATGTTGTACGTAAATCGCAATTAATGTTTATTTGCATTATAAAACGTCAAAGCTTTCGTCATAGTCGTTGCAAAAGCTGATTCATAGGATTACTGCTAGACTGTCTGTCGGTATAGTTACATATTAAGACACTGATGTAATAAATTGTGACACTAAATGGGTTCCCCGTGGGAAATATTGAAATATGTATGTTTTAATATCTTTACGGGAACTCCCTTACACATGCCAATTCTTAGGAAGCACGTGCTAGAATGTCGGTATTTAAAACAACTTTGATGGAGCTTAGTTCATTTATTACCTTAGACAAATTCCTTTCAATATTATAATACAAGGATAGCAAACCATTGGCACGCGTGTCATTGATGACACGGAACACAATATTTTGGGCACGTAACAAAACTATTTTTTAATGGTATACGCCGCTAAACGAGCGCACGGATCACGTGATGCTAAGATCGGCGTCACTCATGAACACTCGAAACACCAGGGGCATTTACAAGTGAGTTTCCGGTTTTTTTGAGGTTAGGAACTTAGGGTTTTTGGGAAGTCCGGGATTAGGAAGATTGGGAACTCAGTCACAGACGTCTTCTTCATGTCAGTTTTCTGTGAGGCCGTGGTATTACTCTTGTCGAGCCGGGCCATTCGTGCCGAAGCATGACTCTCCCGCACTTATGTGCCATATATTACTATATCATATATCATAGTTATATATTAGTCATATAGTCATATATTACTATTGATATTGACTTAGACTATTGTTGTTAATTTCGGGTATAAATGTTAGAAATTACTATAAGCACAAACTCGCGTATACTAAGTAAGTATATAGACTTACATAACAGAGCTCCCTTGACAACATAAGCAGTTTTTGTTAAGACCAATATATATTTATACATGTATCCCACTACAAAAATAGTATAATCTCTACCTACGAAGATACAATCCCTTCCCTTAGCAACTAAGCCTTGTACAAAGCAACGATATAAAGGAAAGTTAATTCTATAAACAATATAGGATTCACAAAGACTCCTGTACATGAAATATAAGAGTCCCTGTACTCGTGCCGCTCTATATATTCTGTAATAGTTTTACAACAAAATTCGAGTATATTATATAAAGGCAATCTCCGGGGATCGCAGGTCGAGTGGCTATTATGATACGCAGCATATATTCAGAAATATTTATTGCTATAATCCGAGTACCCTGCCATATTTCATCTTTATCGAGATACTCGGGGTCCTGATCAAAGCCACGTGGACCCTATCAATGTTTCTAAACGATTTTTGTCTAGTTTTTAATGCATTATGGACGTATTGTCTACTACTATCCCATGATATGTGGTATTAAGTTGTACTTACGTCTTATTCCCAGTGTTTTTTTTTTATGAAACACGACGAGCGTACATATCACCTGACTGTAAGCAATCGCCGCATCCCAAAGACACTTAAAACACCAGAGGCATTACAAGTGCGTTGCCAGCCTTTTGGCTGTTAGGAATTTAAGGGTTGTTGGGAAATAGGGGGTTAAGAAGATTGGAAAGGAGGGAATTGGGCCTTCAGTAACCTCAATTACACAACGAAAGACAACGCAAGCGTTGTTTCACGTCGATTTTCGGTAAGGCCGTGGTATCCACTCCGGTCGAGCTGGCCCATTCGTGCCAGAGCATGGCTCTCCCATACTTGGAGAGTGTGATGTCAGTGATGGTGGTAGTCAGTGTTTGAGTTGTAACAAGTGCGTTTGACGCAATTTGAGGTTTTGTTTTTGAAACTATATTTAGCTCACTGCCTGGAATAAGTAAAGTACCTCAATTAGTTGTCAACCGCTATACCTAACTTATTAATTTAATAGGGATAGTCTCGGTTATTTACAATAAATCAGTAAATAACATAACTAGCAAACAAAACAGTGTGTATTTACAAATAGGTACGACATTATATTCACAGAATTAATTCCTACTTATCCTCTCTGACGCAACAAGAATTTTATTCCGTCTATTACATGTGACATTGTCTATTTTCCGTGAAAAAAATACGTCCTTAGCATTGTGGAAAACCAGGATTTGACACATTGTTTAGGTTGGATCAAAGGCAATGTAAATAGCAGATCTTTGTTCAATTGAAACCAAAATAAATATCAATACTTAGGTACTTTATATGTAGAATTGTTGAACTTAGACGTGCTAAGTAAGTCGGTACCTTCTTAAAAAGCTGTGCGTACAAATTTTATAGCTCATGAAGTTTTGCAAAAAGTAAATAAGGCAATAAATAGTTGAGATTCAGAATAAAAAACTTTTATTATAAAGTGACCGCGTTCAATTTTGTTTACCGCAAACAATTTGTTTAGCCGCGACTTAAAAAAAATTTGGAGGACTTGTTGTCATCCGAAAAAACTGCATGCTTGTTTCGAGGAATAGGAGATATAATATATTCCGATAATTCGCAACTCATTAAGCTAATGCATACAACGGATTCTCCTAATTAATTAGTCTCTATAGACGAGTTGACACATTATGTCATTGTTCTACAATTGACGTAAGTTAATACTCGATACCATATAGGTCATTAGGTCTATTCATTCATTCACAAGTACGACGTTTTTTCCCAAAATATGTAGGTAATTTTGTCAATAACAGAATGGAACTACCTCTTTAGGTAGGCAAAGTGGGTGTTTCTGGGTGTTACAGACAAACATAATATCACTGAACACACAATTGTTTCATCACTCACTCATTGCGGATGCAGTTTTGAGTTTTGGTCAATACGTAGAGGGCGCCACTGATGAGTTAAGTCTTATCTGTTTAATCACTTTCGCTGTTAATTAACAGTTTAATACCTTCAAATGATAAGTGCAGTTGCTAATTAAAATAAAGTGTTGACAATTCTAAATTGGGATTGGCGATTGGTAGAAAATTTGGTTGTGGTTGTCTTTTATACATACATACATAATTTCTAAACAAAATGAAAAACAGTAACCGTACTCGCTATTAGTGACTCCAGCGATGATTTTTAATGCAAAAGAACAATGGAAATACGTCATCATATGCAGCGGGTATTCCTAAACGAATTAAACTTCCTAAGTACCTTACTAGTAAGTCGATGACCTGTCGAGGCGTCGTGTCTTGGATTTTCCACGGACAATTATTCTCCTTTAGCTTAAGAATTATTAAGGTGATATACTAACAAAATATCATACACACACAGTCTATTGAAAAGTAAAAACAAAATAATTAAATCAGGTGTTAACCTATTTTTTTTTTTTTTTTGAGGGAAGAAAATCGCCCACTGACGATTTTCAATGACTTCTCATGCCTTTGGCTAAGCTAGTAGCAGTGTCAGACGCTTACTGACTAAAAATTTGCCCGTTACAACTCCTACTTTTTGAGCCCCAGTAGCCCGCTAGGCAGTCCGCAGCTCCGGGTATCAGGTGTTAATCTTAGTATTCAAATCTACTGGGATTATGTCAAAGTCAAAGTCAAAATCATTTATTTCAAATAGACCAGTAAGGCACTTTTGAACGTCAAAGCAAATATAATAAGATTAATAACTTCTGTCTGTCGGTCAGTCCTCTAATAAAGTGTAGATTCCTATGGAGAAGAACGAGCAAGAAACTCCATAGGTCTCTCTTTTTGAATCAGATTCACAATACAATTCTTGGTTACAGTGTTTCGATTCGATTATGAATAGGACATGAGCAGGTAAAACGAAGTGGTTTTCAATCAGTAAGTCTAACACATCCTCCCAGAATTCATATGATTTTCCAACGTCAATTTTTTCCTTAATTATTTGATACAACGTCCACGGTTGCAACTACGTGAGTTGATAACTATGTACATACCTACTCATGTCATTTGGGTACATGTTTAGGATGCACTGAAGGATTTAAATAATATCGATTGTTTCCTTATAATTATAACAATTCAATTAATTTAAACCATAATACCTAAGTATTTGTATTGTACATTTTGACTAATAGGAACTCCTAAATACATTGATAATTTTGTGGTCGGGTTTTAAACTTAATAATGCACTTAAATGTACCTATTTTGCAGACAATTGGAAGCATTTATTACCTACAATATATTATATACCTAGAAGAAATTGACGTCAAATTTCACAGAAATGTTGTTTACGTATTTGAAAATTCCATTATTACATATGGAAATGCATTGAATACCACTAATCACTGTAGGTACTAGCGAATAATAATACCTATTTCCACAAATACTTACAAAATGTCTGTTGGCAAGGCGCATCATAATTATTTATGGGAATTATTTAACAGTAGGTAATGTTTAAGAGGAATCGGAATAACTGCAAATACATACTACTCGATTCCTTCCTAATACCAACGTCTGTTGTTATCCGAAAATATAGTCAAAGATGCTTCTACATAGGTCTATAAGGGAAACAAAAAGCTCTCGGCGCGTCAAATAAAAATGACATTTTGAATATAGGATTACATAGTTCAAGGACCCAGTAAGTAAATTCATGTTCATGCTACTCATACTCATAATCAAGTCAGATAAAAAAATATTATAATAAATGTTAAATCTGGTTATACTGAGGATTTTATTTCGTAATATTTTTATTGATCACAAAATAAACTTTATAGAAAAACATTTTACAAGCACCCAAACAGGTTCCATGATGCATTCTTAAATAAATTAGGTATACATTTCAAGGTCGTCTACACATTTTTCCAATCCAAACCTCATAAATAAATGAAAGTATAGACAAACAATATCCACCAGCTAATATCATAAAAGCATTATAAAAATTCTTCAAACTTAGTGCAATTTTCCGCGGTCGGTCACGTGACTTACATTTAAACCTTTCTTGACTATAAATATCTGAAGAATGTTTTATCAAGATTCCCGTGGGCACAATCCGCAGAATGAAATCATTTAGAGGTTCAATCAGAGCAGAACCACGGCGCAAATATATCGTCCAGTAGATACTCACATAAGGTTCCTTCAGCCTATACGTCATCAGTTCACATTGGTTATTAGTCAGGTACCGTTGGTTCACCTTGTAGTGGCACCCTGATATAAGCGTATACAAAGACCTGTTGGGACTGTTCTTCACAGTAAGCAAACAATTAAGCCTCGTCCCACAATCGTAGTGGCCGTCGAATTTATTGCGATGCTGCCACTCGCTATACAATACGGGTTTGTAGTTTTTTAACTCTGACGCCTCCTTTGGTTCAAATCCCCTTACTGGTCGAGCCGTAGCACTAAACAAATCTGCTTGAATGGCATAAGGTATTATAAATGCTGTAAACAATATAGTCGAAAAAACTAAAACTTGTGGTCTTCCAAAGGGTGCCTTCTTAACCACATACTTATTTAATAAAACCCCGTAAACAATAAGTACGTTCAGAAAAACGTCTCTCCGTATACGGAATATGGATAACCACGTTGATGCGGTACAAAGAGTAATGAACAACAGACATACCACGAGATATGTCTTGAACGACTGGTATATCACTGAAACCCACCCACCCACATGGTGGGAGTGAGCCAGAATAAAAAACATATGATCCATTAGCATCGGATAAATGTGCGAAATATTACCAGAATCGGAATACACTGAGTTAATCTCGTATCCCCCAAAAACGCCTTCAAATTCGTTATGCAAAACTTTCTTTATCAAAATATGTGTTTCGTTATCATAAGGTTTACCAAATCCGTCAACCTTATTAAATTCGTGTAGATCAATTTTCACTCCGTATTGTTTCGCAAATAATGACACAAAAAATTGTTCGGTACCCTCGATGTCAGCGTGGAAGTTTACAAGTGGCCATAAATTGCGTGTTCCCAACCTGTATTGACAACCACGAATGGTCCCTTTTTGCACAGGAGGTAATAATTTATCAATACTGCGAGTATAATCAGAACACCGCATCCAAAATGTTAGACGGCTATCTTTTAAACAATGTCCAGCCTTTGTAAAGTTAATATAACTATAAATAGAATAATCATCACCCTCACGTGATATTACTGAAACTTTATGAAGTATATTATATGTATGCAGTAGATGAGTGAAGTCATGCAAACTGTACTCCGTCACGTTTTGAACGACAATAATGAACATTGCCGATGGATTCCAGAATTTATCAGAAGTTACTTTACTCAATCCATCCGCTAACTCTAGATAATCTTCACTCATCACGATATAAATAACATTGCTAATGTTTTCGGTGTCCCAATAGAATTTTCTTGAAATAAATCTCGCTCCTTCAACTTGATGGAGTGCAGATAATTGTACATCATTGTTCATATTCATTACAGTAATGTCCAATACCCTGCTATATTTCTTGTAACCAATTCCTTCTAAAATTCTGACAACACATCTTGTTATATTTTCGACATCGTCTTGTTTTGATTGTAATAGCGCATTGCTAGTAGTTAAAACGCAGAGGATAGTAAAAATAATGAATTCCATTTAAAGAGTTTGAATTGCGGACAGAAAATCTGCAATGACTATGTTAGACAATTTTTTCGCCACTTCGTTCTTATCAACGTAACGTGGGGTTCCCATTAGCAGTGAACGTATTAAATTATGATAAATTTCTTATTAATGTCTTCATGTATCAACAACTGAATCTAGAATAAAACAGAACTAATAGCTTATTTTCTTCAGTTCACGACCATTAATGTGTAATTAATGATTAATTATGAGACTGTTATCAACAATCTTTTAATGCATGTAACTAAAATCACATGAGGCTTTTTATACTATCAGTCAATTATCTTTTAGAAGCTTTTTATTTTTGTTAAATTAGTATTTATGTTACCTATTTATTAATTCGTCATCAGGATTAGCATGTCAATATATTTATTTATTTTATGATAATACAGTATTATACAGAATATACAGGCCAGATGCACGCTTAAATAATTACAAGAGGCGTTTCTATAACTTGTTTGTTTTTCATTTGTTCTACTTGATTAGGGAGATATTACATAATATTATGTAGTACTTACTTCTGCCAGCGGATGCGTCCGCGTATCCATAAAAAGTATCCTATATCACCCAAGTCAGCTCATACCCTGTCTGCATACCAAATTTCATCAAAATTCGTTGTTGCTCTCAATTTAATCACTTGAATAACAAGCGATGGGTATTGGGAATTAAGACTTTGTTCTAATATTATACATAATCGCAATAAATATTTTCGGGCTTAGGATCAATAGCTTGACACATGTGCCTACTTTAATTTGTGTCATTATGTAGAACATAATAATATACTTACACACCTTGTTACAAAAATATTGTTAGGTCCTTAGTATTCACAAAAAGGTTGATTGTTAAAATAAAAATCATTTTTTTGTGCCAAAGAAAACATTTATTTTTATTTTTAAATAAAAGAACACACAATATACATGACATCAGTAGTGTAGTGTTTGACATGTTTACGAGTACTATCAGGTACATAACCGACTTACATCAATGAAAGCAATAATCTATTTAGGTATTATCTATATTAAAATAGTTATGCAAATTCCATATATGCATAACATCTAAAACTAATACAGAAGCAATTAGGCCGCACTACGATTACACCAGATTTTTAAACAATAAAACGAATTCCAATTTTAAACATAAAATTACTGATTTTAAAACAGTAAAAGATAAAAAATCGTCGCGAATTACAACGTTGGTAATTTATTGGGAACTTAATGAATAAACTTAAAGATGAATGTCGGGGTTGGTTCAACAATGTTGCGACTAAAGCGGCTTTTAAACTTAACTAAAGCTCTTGTAACAAAACAATAGAATGGTCTAATCATTATATTATGTAGATTAAGAATGTAAAGTAATTTGCACAATTTAACAGTTGTTTTACCAACTATTTAAGACATTTTATGCTTGATACATTTTTATCCAGCCCAAACCTCACATATAAACAACAACACTGACAAACAGCAACCGACAATAAGCACTATGAATGCGAAATACAACTTTTCCAAGGAAGCAGGCACGAACATCACGACAGGGCGATGCGGTTTACACAGCATCCTTGCACGCCTGGCTAAAAACTGATCATACCTTACCAAAAGACTCGTGTCTGCTACCTGAAGAGTCAAACGTTTTAAAGACTCTAGAAGAACGGAGCCGCGTCGCAAATAAATAGCTCTAAGTATGGTCGTGTAAGGTTCTTTCAAAGCGTAAGTCACAAAATTGCAATACTCATCGGTTACCTTCCAACGATACACTTGATAATATGAATTTGAAGACATCGTATATTGAAGAGCTGTCGAACGCCTCGCTAAAGCCTGTAAACAACCAAGTCTGGTAGCACAAACACGATGACCAGTAAAAAGATAACGACGCACCCAGTCTGCGTGTAAAATAGCTTGATAGTTGTCCAAATCACTTGGTACTTTGGGTTCAAATCCACGGACTGGCCGAGTTGATAGACTGTATAACTTAGCCTGAATTGCATAGGGAATCATAAACGAAGTAAACATTAGAACCAATAAAGCTAATGCAGGCGCCCATCCAGACGGGGTGCGCTTTAGAACATATTTGTTTAACAAATATCCAAAAACAATAAGGGCGTTTCGTGAAAAATCCCCCGGTGTATGAAATATCGCTAAATATCTAGCCAATATACAATAACACACGAAAACTATCACAACTCCATAGAATATCCAAGAACATTGCGTTAACATTGCGAACCATGGATCTACATAATTAGAATGAGCAAGTACATAATACACGTGGTCTACTTTATACGGGTATCCGTATGAAATATTACCACCATACACTGACTGCACAGAGTAACCTCCTAGGGCACCCTCAAATTTGTTATGAACTAGTTTCTTCAGCATTATCTGCGAAATATTATCAAACGGTTTTCCGTATTTATCGACTTTGTTATACTCTTGTATCTCAATGTTCACTCCATAATACTTCTCAAGTAATGTAAATAAATATTGTTCTGTTCCTTTTACTTTTGAGTCGAAGTTTGTAAATGGCCATAAATTATGTGCAATGAATTTATATCGACAGCCACGTATACTTCCAGAATACAATGGAGGTAACAATTTTCCGGAGCAATAATCAGAACACCAAGACCAAAACTTTAGATGACCAGCTTTAAGACAGGCACCGGGTTTCGTAAAATTATGCTTGTAAATAGCATATTCATTACCATGTCGAGATATTACTGAAACTTTAAATATATTGTATGTATGAAGTAGATCAGACAAGTTATGTAAACTGTACTCATTCAAGTTCATCATTACAATTATGAACCTGGCCGATGGATTCCAGTATTGATCAGAGGTAATTTTATTCAAACCACTTGCCAGTTCATGGTAGTCTTTAGTCATTATGATGTAAATAACGTTATTAATATTATTGGCATCCCAAGAGAACTGTCTTGAAACAAATCGCGCTCCTTTAACTCGGTGTAGTGCAGACAGTTGCAAATCATTGTTTATATTGATAACGGTAATATCTACGGTTTTCTCTGACACCTGGCGCTCATATTCTTCCACTAACTTCACAACACAATCCGTAAGGCCTGTTATATAATCGTGGTATGGTTCCAATAATGCATTCGCACAAATTGAAGAGTGAAATAATATAGTAAATAATATTGTTCTCAAATCCATTTTACCCCAAACAGAGTTTAAAAGTATTTGTTTGTAACATAAAGACTATTAGGAAATATTACTACTATACTACCTACTATTAGGATTAGGAAAGGAAAAAGCGGCTGTTATTTTCTTAATGGTTCATGATTACTTTTTATCATCAATCAATCGCTTTGATTTTTTTTCTAATTACCGTTAAATTAACAAGTTAATGACAACTTTTTTACTAGCCTGTTAATAACATGTCAATTTATATGGATATACATAATGCCGATTACAAACAAAACATTATTAGGAGATGCGTATTCACAAATGATTTAGGTGGCTACGGTCCTATTTAATTTTGTTTTCATTACTCCAATAAAAACTTCGCCTACAAAGGTCAATATTGACAAACAACAACCACCGAGAAATATTTTAAAAACATTGTAAAAATTAGCAAGTCGTAACGACACGTGATCCGGCCTATGACGAGGCTTACATTTTAGCCAATTTTTGTAATATATTTCAGACAGATATTTGTTCATAATGCCTGTGGACTCAAACTGCAGAGTAAAATTATTCAAAGGTTCAATCAACACAGATCCACGGCGTAAAAAAACTGATCTATATATACTTATATATGGGTCCTTTATTTGGTACACCAACATTTTACATTGATGGTCCGTCAGCTGCCACCGATGAACTTGATAATGAGCGTCTGACACTATAGTGAAAAGAGATCTGTTCTGACAATTTTTGACCATCAGTAAACAATTCAACCTAGTTCCACAAAAAGAGTAATTACTACGTGCGTATATACGTTGCCAATCAGTGTACAGAATAGCTCGATATCCATTCAAATCATCTGATTTCTTGGGTTCAAAAGCACGCGCAGGTCGTGTAGTCACACTATATAAATTAGCTTGAATTGCGTAAGGAATTATCAACCCTGTAAACAGTAAACTCAAGAAAATTATTGCTCGTGTCCATCCAGATGGCGTTCGCTTTACGAAATTTTTATTCAAGATATACCCAAATACAATGAGAACATTGCCAGATATATCTTGCCGCGTGTGGAAAATTGACAGACATGTTGCCGCCACACAAAATATAACGAATATGATCCCAATCACTATAAAAGTTGAGAAAGACTGATTCAAAACTGCAACCCACTGTTCTACATGATTTGAACGAGCCAAGGTATAAAACATGTGATCTATTGTCATTGGATAAACATGGGAAATGTTGCCAGAATACTCGCTGTTAATAGCGAATCCTCCGACAGCACCTTCGTATTCGTTATGGACAACTTTATTGTGTATTAGCTTTCGTAGATTATCAACAGGTTTACCATATTTATTAAATTTGGTAAATTCATTTAAATTAATTTGTACTGAATATTGTTTTTGAAACATTGCCAAGGAGAATTGCTCAGATCCTTTGACGTCGTTGTCGAAGTTCATAAATGGCCATAAATTTTGTGCTATGAATTGGAATCGACAATTGCGAATACTTCCCTCGGTCAAAAACGCTAGCTTTTTCCCAGCTATATAGTCAGAACACCAAGACCAAAATATAAGATGACCAGCTCTAAAACAATTCCCAGGTTTCGTAAAATTATACCTGTAAATAGCATACATATCACTATCGCGGGATATTACTGAAACTTTATGAAATATATTATATGTATGAAGTAGATGAGTCAAGTCATGTAAACTGTACTCCTTCAAGTTTTGCACGACAATGATGAACCTTGCCGATGGATTCCAGTATTTATCAGAAGTGACTTTGTTCAACCCATCCGCCAGTTCTTGATAGTCTTCACTCATCACGATATAAATAACATTGCTAATGTATTCAGTGTTCCAAAAGAATTTTCGTGAAATAAATCGTGCTCCTTCCACTTGGTGTAACGCGGATAATTGTAAATCATTGTTCATATTCATTACGGTGATGTCCATTACTTTGTCGTAAGTTTTGTAATCAACTTGTTGCAACAACTTCACAATACAACTTGTAAGCGTTTCAATATCAGTTCTGTTAGCTTTAGTCAAACTACCGCTTATGAAAATACAGAGAAGATTCAAAATAATAACGTCCATTTTAGACAATGTTAATCGAACAATGTTATTCTTTATAAATCATTTGAAATGAAATCAAATACCTACATTTACTTTTATTCAATTACAGGCAACATCAATCACAACTGTTTATCTAATATCAATTTAATGTTCTGCAATGCATTGTTGAATCCCTTAATGTACAAACTTAACACATTAAGTATGGACATTATCAGATTTTGTGTACATAATTCAACTTATTGTTAACAGATCTTCATACCAACAAACATTTTTCAATAGGGTTCTTAATGATTATACGAAATGTTTAAAAGAATTACAATGTATTAGTTGGCCATTAAACAACGATGCACTGAATACTATAGGTAGCACAAATAAATACAATAAAATTTTACAAATATTAAAGGGTAGTAGGTATAGCTAAATTGTCTATCTGAAAAAGTTGGAAGCTGTGCGTACATTATTACAGAAGTAGATTCGAGTCGCGGATGCAAAATAAAAGCACATTACTCATAAGCTTAAACCTACGTATTTATTTATTCATTCATTACTTTATCGATTTACTATAAGAATAAAATAAAATATAAGAATATGAATAAATATACTTCTATTTTTTGCTCTACAATTTTCTCAAATAATTATTACGTAACAGTGATATCGTCAGTAAGCATGTATCTAGGATAATTGTGTAAAGAACTCATTCGTGATATTAAACTAAAAGACTTGTTGCCAATTGCTGACATTTCTTTTAACATCACTGATTCTCAGACACAAATAGGATTTAAATACCTAAATGTATTTTATTTATCCATTTTTAATTTATTTTGTGAATCCATATAAACTTCACAAATAAAAGTTACAAGAGAGAGACAATACCCGCCTAAGAGCATCAGAAAAATATTAGAAAAATCTCGAAATGTAAGTGCCGCATGGTCGGGTCGGTGAACAGGCTTGCATTTAACTTGTGATCGATGATATATTTGCAAACTGTGCTTGCTCACTATGCCTGTGCTTACCAACCGCAGAACAAAGTCGTTGTAAGGGTCAAGCAAGGCTGATCCACGACGGAAATACGCTACTCTAAAGATGGTCACATATGGTTCTTTCAGTTTGTACATTATCATTTGACAATGATGATCAGTCAGCCGCCACCGATGAACTAGATAGTGGGCACCCGATACTATAGTAAATATGGATCTGTTCGGACAATGTTTAACCAGTAATAAGCAATTGAGCCTTGTTCCACATTCAGAGTAACCGTCAAATTCATGTTTAAATTGCCATTCTGTGTACAAAAATGCACGGTAGCCCTTTAAATCCTTTGGGTCCTTGGGTTCGAACGCACGCACAGGTCGAGTGGTCACGCTATATAAATTTGCTTGAATTGTATAAGGAATTATGAATCCCGTAAACAATAAACTTGACAAAATTAATGTCCGCGCCCATCCAGATGGCGTTCGATAGACGAAATTCTTATTCAACATATACCCAAACACAATGAGAACATTACTACTAATATCTTTCCGCGTGTGAAAAATTGATAGACATGTTGCCGCCACACAAAATATAATGAATATGATCCCAATCACTACAAAAGTTGTGCAAAACTGATTCAAAACTGCAACCCATCGATCTAGAAAATTGGAACGAGCCAAAATATAAAACATGTGATCTATTTTCATTGGATAAGTATAAGAAATGTTGCCAGAAAACGCGTCGTTAATAGAATATCCTCCGACAACACCCTCAAATTCATTGTTCTCAACTTTTTTGAGCATGATTTGTTTTTGGTCACCTGCTGGAATTCCATATTTGTTAACTTTGGTAAACTCTTGTATTTCAATTCGGATATCATAATGCTTTTTAAATAACTCTACCATGTATTGTTCTGTTCCTTTGAGGTTAGAGTCGAAGTTTGTGAATGGCCACAAATTCTGTGCTATTAATTTATACCGACAGCCCCTAATACTTCCCGTATTCAAAGGAGGTAATATTTTTCCAGAGCAATAATCGGAACACCGTGTCCAAAATATTAGATGACCAAATTTCAAACAATAACCAGGCTTCGAATAATTATACTTATTTATAACATAGTCCTCGCCATCTCGTGATATTACCGAAACATTATAAAATATATTATATGTATGAAGTAGATGAGTCAAGTCATGTAAACTGTACTCCTTCAAGTTTTGCACGACAATGATGAACATTGCTGATGGATTCCAGTATTTATCAGAAGTGACTTTGTTCAACCCATCCGCCAGTTCTTGATAGTCTTCACTCATCACGATATATATAACATTGCTAATATTTGCCGTATCCCAAAAAAATCGTCTTGAAATAAATTGCACTCTTTCTATCTTGTGAAGTGCAGATAATTGTAAATCATTGTTTATATTCATAATAGTAACGTGTAATGATTTGTCATACTTCCTGTTTCCCACGTCTTGCAGGATTTTCACAACACAATTAGTTAAACTTTTCACATGATACTGGTCGTGTGTTCTTAATCCACTTGCGGTTATCAAAACACCGAGAACAATTAAACTTGAAATAGTTACGTCCATGTTAAGATTTTATGCCATAAACGCATTGAATAAAGGGAGCAAGCAACTCATTTCAATCGTAAACAATATGTAATCAAAAGAAGGTCCCATCAGTTATTGATGTTTCAGATTAACTGGATACATTAATCATAGTGTAACCTTTTAGTGTTGTGTATCTATTAATTTATCATTCTTTATAAACAGGAAGTAAACATTTGAGGTGGTATTAACACTAAAAGTATTATTCCTATATATTGTCTTATATTATGTACCTACATGTACGTATCTAGTACTCATAGTTAGAAGAAAAGAATTAGAATGAGTATTTTATACAGTTAGACATTGTAAATAAAAGACACTTCCATGTACGATTATTTAATTCTTTATTATACTCATTTTATTTATACATAAACTGAATCGAATTTGTTAAGCAAAAGAATACGGAAGTACTTCGGATACTCGTTTCTACGTACAATTTAGTTAAGTATATCATTGGTCCTTACACGAAATCTTCCAGTATTCTTATTTGTTTAGTAATGGAAATGTTCTTAACATACTACTTAAATACTAAATACTTTTTAACAGTGCTCAGTGCAGAAAAATAAAATATTTTAAAAATAAATTAGCTCAAAAACAATGTACAACACAAAAACAGTAGAAAAAAGTTTTAATCGATTTAAATTAATTTGATTGATTGACGATTCTAGTTAATTTAATAGTCTTCGAAATATGCGTCCTCATAATAAACGACCACAAAAAATTCTAAGTACCTACTTAGTGACATCTATAATTATTACCAACAGTTTCACATCACATTTCGTAATAGGTAGTAGCTATGTCCATTGAGATTGAATGGGTTTGGTAGGTAAATGATTGTCTCCTTTTAATTTTCTTTGCGATCCAGCCCAAACTTCGTATATAAATATCAACAAAGACAAACAGTAACCTCCGATTAGGATCATAAATATATATTTAAAATTGGACAACTTCAGAGGAACGTATATAGAAAATGAGCTATGAGATTTACATTTAACCTGTTCTCGGTAACTTATATCCGATGCATGCTTCTTCAAGATACCAGATGATGCAATTTCTGTTATAAAACTATTAAAAGGATTCATCAAAGCGGAGCCACGACGTAGATATATAGTTCTATATATTGTCATGTATGGCTCCCTCAAGGGATATATTGCCAGGTTACAATGGCTATCCGCCAGCCACCATTGATAGATCCAAAGATGCAAGTATGATATTAAGGTATAAAACAACTTCTCTGGGTTGTTTTTCACCATCAACAGACAGTCAATTCTTGTCCCACAATCATAAGAATCAATAAAATCCTTGCGACGCAGCCATTCAGAATACAAAACGGGCTTATAACCTTTTAGGTCTTCAAATTGCTTCGGTTCATACCCACGAACGGGCCTAGTAGTCACACTAAACAGATTGGCTTGAATTGCATATGGTATTAAAAACGCCATAAATAATATAGTCGTGAAAATACATACTTGTGGCCATCCGGAAGCTGTGCGTTTTACTGCAGTTTTGTTTAATAAATAACCAAATATAATTAGAATATCACGCGACACATCATTCCGTGAATGAAATAATGATAAGAATATTGCTGCTAAGCAGAATATTACAAACAGAAAGCTGATTACAATAAAAGTGATTAAAGACTGCGATAAAATGGCTGACCATTGATCTACAAAATTAGCACGCGCCAAAACAACTCGTATATAATCAATTGTCATGGGATACAAGTGAGTGATATTTTTACCGACATTTGAAGAATCTATCGCGTAACCTCCCACGACTCCTTCGACTTTGTTGTTCTCTACTTTTTCAATCATAATCAATGTTGCATTATCAATCGGTGTCCCATATTTGTTAACTTTGGTAAATTCCATTAGGTCAATATTCACTCCATATTTCTTCTGAAATAACGATATAATAAATTGTTCTGTTCCTTTGAGGTTCGTGTCGAAGTTTGTAAATGGCCACAAATTCCGTGCTATAAATTTATAACGACAGCCCCGAATACTTCCTATATTTATTGGAGGTATCTTTTTTTCAGAGCAGTAATCTGAACACTGTGACCACAATTTTAGGTGGCCAGCTTTCAAACAGTAACCAGGCTTTGTAAGGTTATATTTGTAAATAGCATATCCATCACCATCTCGAGATATTACAGAAACTTTATGAAATATATTATATGTGTGAAGTAGATCAGTGACGTTATGTATACTGTACTCCCTCAGGTTTTGCACGACAATAATGAATATTGCCGACGGATTCCAGAATTTATCAGAAATTACTTTACTCAATCCATTCGCTAATTCTAAATAATCTTTACTCATCACGATATAAATAACGTTGCTAATGTTGTCGGTGTCCCAATAGAATCTTCTTGAAATAAATCTCGCACCTTCAACTTGATATATTGTTGACAATTGTAGATCATTGTTCATATTCATTAAAGTAATGTCCATTAATCTGCTGTTTTTTTTATAATCAATGTCGGCTACCATTTTTGTGATACAACTGGTGAGACCTTTATCGTCATATTGATTAATTTTTATCAATGCACTCGTGCTAATTAATATACTCAACAAGGTAAAAATAATGGTTCCCATCACAAATAAGCTTCAAATAAACCGATAGTTTGAACGGACGTTTTCTAAAAGTGAATCAGAAATGTTTCATTCTCGATATTGTTGTAATTGGATCACCAAAGAAAAAACATTTATCACGATATAATTCATTCATGTCAGAATTCACTTTCTACCTATTGTTAAACTCGTTAATTCTATTATAGTCGGTAAATGAATTAGGAAAAGCATTTTAGAATGTACCCTTACATAGTTGCAATAGGACATTAGGTTGACAAAAATACTTAATGTTGTGTGTATGTTAATGTGACACGGACTGAGATGGATAGGTATAAAAAGTACCACCTACAATACCTACATTCACCAAGTAAGCATTGATGCTAAACACTTCAGTCTCATGACTCGGTTACTAGTACGACTATTTACTAGTCCAGTGACTATGTTTTAGTGCCAGTACTAGCAGGTACAAACCTACCTAGTAAAAACAAATTAGGTACCTCTGTAGTACTTTTTTACACCAACTTATTTAGTTAGAAACAATATTAGCGAATTTGGCGCAATACAAACAAATTATGTGATAAGTATCGTTAGTGCGTAGCAATGTTACTTTTCTCTGATACTTACCTATTAATTTTACCATCTTCATATTATGAACCTATTCAATAAAACACATTAACGCAATGGTGGGTAGTAGGTACCTACGTATTACGATAACAGACTAACAGTGGATAGGTACCTACCTAGTCAGTGAAGATTGATTCAACCAAATACATTAACAAGATACGCGTGAAAAACAATACGCTTCCTACAATCGGGTAATGAAACCAGTAAACATTAAGTATTCCAAAACAATACGTTATATAGTAAATATACTTACAAAAGCCGCAAGCAATTTTCCAAATTAATTTCCCGCCATTTGATTTTTGTCAGTCAAATGTACAAAGATAATAAAACGCCAATGTCAAATGAAATAGTGACATTCACAACACGAGTTTCGGTTGTGGAAAATATTTGTATTCATGAGAAATTATAATTTATTTAAATCTGTAGTTTAGTAAGATATTATAAAACTTAAGTTCAAATCTTAGCTAAATATACTACGTTGATTTGTTCAGCTTTCTTCATTATATTTATCTTCAATTCAAGTTGCTATCTATTATAGTTCAAACTGTTGAAAACTTACCTTGTAAACAGAAATCTGTCAGTGCCAATTTTACATCTTTGACGTTTGGATTTGACACTTGACAGGCACAAAGTTCATCGATCATTTCGTTGTGAATGCCGCATTTTTATCATAGACATGTAAAATGTTTAATGTGCCCTTTTTTCATGCGATATCTCTTTCACTCTTGTTCTAAACTACATTAACCTATCCTGTTGTCACTTACTGACATGTCCAAATAATACTGAAACGTGACTGTGTGTGAAGTTGAAATGTTCCCGAAAATCAAATAAAAACTATGATCTCATAATTATTTAAATGTGGTTTTTGTGTCTATTAGATTTTAAACATTTTTAATGTTACCTCTTTAATATTTTACTGTGCATTTGTTTAACGCGAAGAAGCAATGCAGCAGTCGCCCTTTGAAAATATATTCAACATTATAGGAGGAATAACGGAAGGAAACGAGAAACCCATGAAACATGGGTTTTATAACGCTTTTGCCCTCTTCATATTAGCTATATGTTGTGTGGCAGTGTACGTGCTGTTTCTGATATTAGAGCCTTTTTTCAAGCCGTTGTTTTGGGCTCTTCTAGTTGGCTCTTTGCTCCATCCATTTAAATACAAACTATCCAAGAAGCTGAAATCATGGTTCGAGGATCTGGAGAAGTCGAACACGTCTGTGGTGGTGGGATTGATGGTGATTCCCATGAATGTGGTTAATTATGCCTCGGACACTGTTGGGCAACAGTTCATAGATCATTACAAGGTGAGTGATTATTTCGCCGCATCCTCTCTCCTTCCTAAACACACATTCATTGTAATATTACATAAAATTTTGATTTTATCAAATCTGTGAATGTGTCATGGGAAATAGGAACACTTCTGTCTACCCTTCGAACCTATAACACCGTGATATTGTTTTGCAATATCATCTATTGTATTCATGACAAAAGTAACTAAGTTTATGGATATTCAATTTGTAACAGATGATAAAACAAACAAAATTATTGTCAACATTATGTTATATGCATGTAAACATTTTGATTTTATTACTGTATAAGACATAAACAATCAATCTTTCATTGAAAATACTCAGGACAAACCATTTGTAATGTATTTTATTACTAAGCATAACTTTTATTTATAAATACAACTTTAAATCTAGGATTCATATTTTTTTACATACATTACATCCATTATGTTGTAAATTCTGTATAAGTATCTTTTTTATGGGATAAGCCGGTAGGCAAACATTAAGACTATAGACTATATAATCATATATCTATTATTTTTATGACTGAGTTCATGATCAATTAATCTATGTTAGTTATAAACATTTGACTGTCTGTAATTGTACACAAAGTGGGGTAGAGTTACCATAGAAAGGCCAGAATGGAGAAGATTTGAGAAGGCCTTTGCCACCTGGCAAATGGACATACAGAAGTGGAGAAAGAATGCAATGATAGCTTAAAATAGATTTTGTCATGTCTGAATCAAAAGACTATAAATAAATAAATTGTACACAAATCAACATTATTCCTTTTTTATTTCAGACTGTGATAGGATTGTTGTCAGCAATATTTGTGTTGCCGTGGCTATACAATGCGGTACCTCGGAGTCTAGTCTGCATCTTCTGGCAATTTAGCAGTTTCATCAGCTTTTCCACCACATTATTGATAAGTGTCTGCAGCTCCTACATTGTAAGAACCTTTACTATTTTCTAACTTTTAAATAATTTAATTAATTCAATTAGGTTTGATGGCACAGTCTGCCTTATTTCTTAAGGCTTAAAGTACTTTTTCTTTTAAAATTCTTCCTATGTAATATCAGTATTCTTTTTCAGACCTTGACAATATTCTTAGCTTACATTATCAGTGTGTATATACTATGGACACCGCAAAGAGCCACTCTCTTCCGTATTACATCACACATGCTATGGCTGGTGATCTCAAGCTTTATAGCAAGTCTCACAGGATCCCTGCAAGTCTACACCTTCGTGTTCCTTCAAGCAATATGCATTACTGGCTTTACTTTACAAGTGCTTGATGTACATAAGAAATTATTGGAGAAAGGTATGTTCTCACATATAAAGAAAATCAATCACACTAATCTTATAAATGGGAAAATTTCTTTGTCTGGATGTTTGTTTGTCAATCAAGCTGAAACAACTAAACGGATTTTGATAAAATTTTGTGTACGGACAAAGTATGAACTGATGTAGGTGATAGGATTTTTAATCCAACGGGAACGCGGGTGAAGTTCTAGTAGAAGCTAATATTTTATATTTATGTAGGTGTACCTAATTAATTAACATTTCATACAGATCCAGAAGCATCACTCATATTAGCCTTCTTTAAGACTATTTCAAATGATGAAGATGTTGAGAAAAAGGTGGAAGACAAACCTGAAGAGGTGCCTATAGAGTCCAGTGAGCAGGAGAGTACTCCAGAAAAGGACTCACCATCTCCAGTGACACCTGAGAGCTTAGTGAAAAGGGGAAGTTGGGCGTCCAACGAGCCAATCCAAAGTTCCCCTCGACACCCAAAAATGCTGTTCAAAACTAGAACACTATCCGCTCTACCGTTATCGAATCCGAAAATTAAATGCGACACACGATTCTTAAATGCGTTCAAGCAAAGATCATTAGATGAGAATTACATTAAGAATAACTTTGACAATGATGAAGAAACTGCTCTGTACTTCAAGCTCTTGTTCTTCGGGTGTCTGTGTATGCTTGTTTGGAAGCACATCTGGTTGTTGCCAGTAACTCTCTTCTTCCTCGCTATACATGTAATGAAGAGGCTGTTAGATTATTTCGGAGTATGGCTGTTCTTTGAGAATCACTATAATAATATTATGGGGAAAATAAAAGGCTGGTGGAAATTGAGGTAAGCAACTATAGTTTCATTAATTACTGCCATTTACTGGTATATTTTTTACATTATATAGTAAACTAAGTAGGTGCCTTATAATTCACATTTTAGTAGGCAGGTCATACTGACTGATGACTAATCAATCAGCATTAGATCACGCAAATATAGGTCTAGCTTCCATTAATTTAATTTAAGACTCAATCAAATTGACCTTGAAACACCGAAGCGATATGTTAATTAGAAAAATTATCGACCAACATCAGAAGTTACACGATATTGGTACTTAATGACCTGAAATTATGTGGTTTTATAAAAAAAAATCCTAAAATATTAGCAAAATCCAAAAGTCACGCGATACTAACTCTTATTGAACTGAATTAAAGTACTTTATGCTATTTTTCCAGGCAATCAGCTTTACTGCCGGCGCACGTACGTGGGCTAGGCAAGATGGCTTCTGTTTGCAATGCTAGCTTCCGAGACATGGGGTATAGCTCTGTGGATACTGTATCCACATGTATTGTCATCGTTGGACTTATATTGTTCCTGACTGTCGCTAGCGTCTTCATATTTATACAGGTAGATAATACCTAATTAATTCACATAAGTAATCATATTTCAGTTTCTGTTCTAAATAATTAAGCACAGAATTGTTTCAAACAAGATTCATATTCACTGTACTCAGCATACCTGCTGAAACCTCTGGTATTGCGTTTCTACGTACATCATTAATGCAGATTCCTACCATCAGGCAAACAAAGCTAACAATCATCGGGTGTTTATCACAACAACAATCAGTGTAAAAACGTCACACAATTGGCTTATATTTGACGCAAACGTATTCATGTCACCTTTACCACTGAAAAATTGTAGGTACAATGGTGGCCACATGCGGCTGACCACCACTAAGTTAATGTTTGTCCCCTGATGAGATCCGTTCTCTAGCCCCGCCCCTTAATCTTGAATTGACGAATAAAGCAGAGTGGTAGGCGGTTTCGGCACAGATAACCTCAAACGCACCACTAAGGGATTAGTTGAGGCATTAGGATATGGCTTAATGTATTTACTGAATTTATACCCAGTAAAAACGAGTTCAGGCAATATAATTTTAAAATGGTCGACTGAATCTGACCTCCACTTTGCCTAATACTTATCCAATTTTTCTTTTATTTTCAGATATATTCAGAAGCCATAGTAGTAGTTCAATTGAGCGGTAGTCTGTTGAACAGCACCTATGTTCAGAATAGCGAATTGCATGCTTATCTACCTGAAGGATGGGAGGAGAAACTCGACTCACTCATTGATAACGCCTACACATACGGGAGGGAAGGGATCTCTACTGCGGTGAGTTTTAATGAGTTTATTTATTTGACTAAAGTCCCCGTCACGAGAAGCTATAAATTTTGTAAACAAGTGTTCAGGAGTTCACAACATGAAAGAAAAGTTTCTTTTCATGCATAGCAATGAAACAAACTCGTAAGCATTCGAAACTCGAATGACTGTTTATTTCAATGGCGTCCCGATAGTTTACAATCCCTGCGACGGACGCGTTCCGGTACCAAGAAACAAAAACGATAGCGCTTTGCGTCGTTAAAATATAATTCGACTAAATTAAATAGGTTGTTACTTTCATATAACCCATCTATATTTCATGTCGATTGAATATGTTCAAGTTATTATTATCTCGCAGTATAAAATGTTTACTTAGTAAAAGATGTTTGTTTACATAATTTATAGCTTCTCGTGACGGTTACTTTAATTGTTGTTAGATTAGATGAGCTTCAGTAAGTTCAAAAACTCATCAGTGTCTTAAGCGTTACTCTTTCCGAACGAGCCGCTACAAGACTGTCATGTCAACCCATGAACTAACATTGGGGAGGCCACTCACTCTATAGAAAATAATTATACTGAGAACTAAGGTATCTTACCCTATTAAATATTTGCTAAAGACTAGCCATTGGACAAACAATTGTTGACGGCTACAGTGATTGGACAAACAGAACCTTACGGTATATTTTAGCCCAAGATGAGAGTCCTGATTGGTTACACAATGTACAGCATTATAATAAGTGTCCTTTATGTATTGTTTTATATGTTGTTTTCTTTTCTGCTTCCTTGTGGATGTAATAAAGATTCAGAACGTAGTAAGTGTGAATTGTTTTATAGAATGAAAGAAAAGCATGATCTAGACTTGTTATAAGCATTTAAAACAGTTTCATTCCACGAAAGTACTTCATTTTTCATCGGTTTTTAGCACAACTAAGAGAAGTATAAGCATTATTCACCATACCAGAAATGTAGCTATACTATTTACACCATTTTTTTTTTTTTTTTTTGAAGGGGGAAAATCATCCTATGACTTCTCCCGCCTTGGGTGAGGCGGGAGGGAGTGTCAGACTCTTACTGACTAAAAACCACCCCGTTCCTTCTCCTGCTTTGAGCCGGAGCCCCGGTAACCTTTTACGTTGTCCGCAGCTCCGGATCAGGCATCAGCCCTACTGGGCCCCATCTGTGGTGGTCTGGCTCTTTGAGGCGCGCGCGGAACGCGACGCGCCGTACGCACGGGTCTGGTTTTGGTCGGGCGGCGAGCTACCCTTGCTCGCCGTCCGCAGACCCGCACTTACGGTGGCCGGAGATCGTCACGCGATCCCCCGACGCCCGGAGTGTCTTCTGCGGCGGCTGGGGCGTGAGGAGGATCGTTCCCTCACGCGCTCCGCCTCCTCCTTAGCTAGCATAACTGCTTCGCAGAAGGAGGAGACGGCGTCCCATTCCCCCTCGCTCCGCACCATGGCCTGAACCAAAGCCGGACGCGAGAGGTCACCGTCGCCGATCACATCCCTAAGAACACAGCGGTGCTCAGCCCATGCAGGGCACACCGCTACTGTATGCTCCACCGTGTCCTCCGGGTGGTCCACGCAATGCCGACACCCGGGCGTTTCCTCCCGCCGAATCCGAAACAGGTACCTACCAAAACTTCCGTGTCCAGTAAGCACCTGCGTCAGGCGGTAGGTGAGGACGCCGTGACGCCTCTCTAGCCACTCCTCAAAGAGGGGACTTACCGCTGCTATAACAGCGAGCCCAGCCCTCGGTTGCGACAGTCGTTGCTTCCATTCCGCCATGAGATCGCGCCGGAGCTCATCCCGCCACGCACTAATCTGGCGCGGCAGTGGACTTTCGCCCCGGCGATGCGCCTCCGCACGTAGGCTGTATACGTGCGCGAGCACTTTCGCCTCCAGATCCCACGGCGGTGATCCCGCAAGGAGGTTAGCCGCCTCCCCGGAGATCGTGCGGTATCCACGGATCATCCGAATGGCCATGACCCTCTGGGATGAGACCAGCGCACGAGCTGGTCGTCGCCGTAGATTTGGCGCCCACACCGGGGCCCCATAGAGGGCCATGGACCGCACGATCCCCGCGTACAACCTCCGACAGGAGGCGTTTGGTCCCCCGAGGTTGGGTAGGAGCCGCTTTAGGGCAGCCCCCGTCCGTTCCAACTTGGGAGCCAAACGTCGGAAATGTTCCTCGAATTTCCACCGACTGTCGAGGACGAGTCCCAGGTACTTCATCGTCACCTCGATGCCGATGGAAACCCCTCCTGCCATGATCTGGAACCCACCCGGAAGTGGCGTACACCATAGCTTCAAATAAACAGAAATAAGGTTAATTACCTACCATAACTGTATTTATTTTAGAACAAGTATTTTCATACGTCAAATAATTTGTTTCGTAAACTACTTTTCAGTATGACGTTCGAAGTGTATGCTCTAATTAACAATTTTCCTTTCACAATAAATTAATCATGTAGTTAGTTCAATTCCCGACCTTGAAGCGTGCGTGTTAAAAGCTGTTAGGCCTTAATGACCCCGAATATAACTGAAAAATCAATAGTTATACAGGTGCCTCCACTGCGTAAGTATTAAACAGTAATTCTGAACACGCGGTCTTAGAATCGAACTACGAAATCTAGAATAATATAAACTACAATTTTTCATCTTCACAACTAGCAACATGCAGCGCCCAAAACGACAGAGGCGCCCTCTATAACAAGACTAAAAACATACTGATATAATGTTGTTAATTACACTGATACCAATCCTATCTGCATAATATCATATCTTAAAAGCACTTAAGATAATTAGTTAAATATTTTATTCTTCACAAATACAGGTTAAAAGTATCCTAAAAGAGGGTGATCCAGAGAAAATAAATCGCGTAGAACAACAAATATTGGAGCTATGGGATCGAGTGTACCAGAGTTGGGTCTCGGGACACTTCACGTCCACTGTCGGGCCACAGGTCGACGGCGCTGCGATACAGGACTCGTGGGATAACCTGGTCAATGATGTGTCTAATGCACCTGGTGAGTAACTCTACTTTAGGCCAAAAATCTTATAAGTAAGACTATAAAGTAGATTTAACTTTGTGGTAAAGTAGAGTTTGCTATATTAAATACTATAGTCAAGCTCTAATCGTAATATTTTTTGTCTTATTAGGTATCTCAAGTGCTTCTGTACAACTCAATTTATTGTATTCGAATTTCATTTCCGAGTCTTTGAAAGTAGAATAATATTACTTGCTGTCTCGTTGATCGATTGGTCACAAATACTACTGCCGAACAAGGGATCTAGGTTTCAATTGTCGGATCAACCAAAGTATGGCAATTAGCTCCTTTTACAGACCCATAACTGAGAGTGAAACGGTGAAAAGTGGGTGTTGGATTGAGTATTTATATTAATTTTAACAGGCATGTTCGACTACTCAGGCATAGTGGCGTGGGTGCAAGCTAACGTCGGTACGCTGAGCGCTATAGCTACGAGTATATGGGCGCCATTGGCAAGCAACGTGTCCCTATTGGCTGGGTCAGTTGGAGCGTTCACATCTCTGCTACTCTGCGGTGGAAGCGCTCTCATTAATATGTTCATTAACTTGGTGAGTGAGTTATATGTACAGTTGAATAGACGCAAGGCTATCGAGCATAGGCTAGTTTTCACCTCGTTGACAGTGCTTACAAGTGTGACAACTACAATACAACTTAGACCGATGAAACAAAACATATGGTACAGACTACAGCACTGAAAGCTACCTTAATCTGACATTTTTCTTCAATTTTTCGCCCTTAATACTTTGCAATAAAGTGTAAAATCTATCCTTTTCTTTTTATTCAAAATTTTACGTTGAGATTTCACTAGAATTTTCAACCTTATCATTCCGCAATAAGGTTGAGTTTCAATAAATATTGTTGCCCACCAGGTTGTATTCTTCACGACTCTGTTCTACCTGCTGGCGTCCAGTAACGCGCTGTATAAGCCAGTGGAGGTGATCACACAAGTTCAGCCTAACTTTGGGCCTAGGCTCGGCATCGCGCTCTCTGTGGCTATTAACCAGGTAAATATTACAAGTTTCTTGTCAAGTAGGATAAATTATTATTAAGCATTTCAGTTTCTAACTGCCATTTAAATTAATGATTAGAGTTTACGCGCCGAGCGCTTGTAACGGTGACACTGTACATTTTCGCTCCGTCATTTTAATTCGAAAAGTTGTGCCAAAAGTGAAATTCTTATAATAGTTTATACACCATCGAAAAGCTTGTGATTAGACCTACACAGTGATACCAGTGTGTAACCTGAACTCTCCAAAACGAGTGAGTAATCACGAAATACATTTTCAAAACTTTTTGCAACGGCCATTTGTGTTGAGTGTAACTGACCTGCGCAACCCGCGGGCCGCCCGCTGCTACGCACACATTGAAACGCTTCACACGCATGAACAGTGCATGACGCTTGACAACTCAGCGCTGAATCGCTTTATCGCTGCTTTCAATTGACGGACGCTGTTTATTTATTTATTTTTTATTACTTCTTTGCAAGATGGCTAATGTGCTTGGTATGTGTGCTGGGTGTCGCAATAAAATACCTAATAAAGAATCACTAAGTTGTGTTCTCTGCAAGCTTAAATATGATCTGCAATGTGCTAACGTATCGGACAAACGGTATTCTGCCATGAGTCTAGATCAGAAAAATAAATGGAAGTGCCATGGATGTCGAGCCGCACAACCCAAAACCGATAACAGCAACACTCCAATACGCGCTGATGACCGATACGTATCTGGTTCACCAGGCCAGTTGAATGCCGTAAGGAATTCTCCGTTTGATGATGAAAACATTACTCAAAGGAAAAAGACGTTAACTGCAAATTCCGCGTGTGGTAGTGACTCGCATCCATCTGCCCTTACGAAGGATGACGTTCGAGAAATTATTAGAGATGAATTCAAACTGATGAGATCACAATTGTCACAGGAACTTCAACAAACAATTAAGCAATTAGTAAAAAACGAATTCCAGAGTATCAGGAATGAATTATCCACATTGCAAAATAGCGTTGAGTTTTTGAACGAGACTTATGAGAGTACCAAAACGGCTTTAATTGCTAGCCAGGATACGATTGGCAAACTCCAGAAGGAAAAAGACCAACTTAATGACACATTGAGCGATGTTCTAACTAGATTACAAGTCATGGAACAGCATAACCGATCCAACAATCTAGAAATACAATGCGTTCCAGAACACAGACAGGAAAATTTATTATCTACCATCATGCAAATCTCTTCAGTAATTTCTTGCGATTTGAAGGAAGCGGACATTCACCATTGCACTCGTGTAGCAAAGAATAACAGGGAAGATACAAGACCTCGCTCAATTATAGTTAAATTCGCTACACCAATGATTAGAGACACGTTTCTGGCTAAAACTATAAAATTCAACAAATTGAATCCGAAAGACAAGATCAACTCTAGTCACATTGGTATTGGCGGCAACAAAACACCAATCTTCATACTTGAACACTTGTCTCCTCTTAATAAAAAGCTTCACGCTTCTGCTCGACAAGTCGCTAAGGAGAAAGGCTTCAAGTTTGTTTGGATTAAACAGGGTCGTGTCTTCATGAGAAAAACGGAAAGTGATCCATCCATCTACGTTAAAAATCAAGATATCCTAAAAAACATTAAGTAACTATTATATTTTATTTTATCAATTCTTCTATTTTTGTGTGTTATCTTTATATGTACCGGCATAAAATTCAGTAATTTCAACATATATTATCAGAATGTTAGGGGTCTGCGTACCAAAACTCATGAATTCTTGTGTAACGTTGTATGTGCAAACTATGACGCGATCATATTGACGGAAACTTGGTTAAATGGTAAGGTTTTCGATGCCGAATTGTTCGATAGTCGTTATACAGTTTATAGAAGGGATCGGGAAAATACAGGTTTTCATTCTAACAAGGAGGGCGGAGGCGTGTTGATTGCGGTGTCTAACAAATTTTATTCTACTAGGTATAAAGATGGGGAGAGTTTATGTGAAGATATTTTCGTTAAAGTCGAAATAAGTAGACAAAAGTATATTTTAATATGTGCTGTTTACCTTCCCCCTCCGTTAAATAAGAATATTGTAGAACATTTTTTAGATAATTTTAACCAAGTGTCTGAAGTCATGGAAAACGTCTGTCTTGTTGGTGATTTCAATTTGAGTTGTATCTCATGGTCAAAATGTAATAATGTCAACATACCTACTCTTAATCAGTGTTCCACGCTGGGGCAGATGTTTGTCGATTTCTTATCGCTTAATAATCTCACACAATACAACAATATTGTTAACTGTAAAAACAAAATATTGGATTTGGTTTTAAGTAACATGGCAAATATAGTGGTCAGGGCGTCCACTGATGCTTTGGTCAGTATTGATGCGTATCACAACCCATTAGAAATAACAATAACTTTTACTGAGGCCACGTCTCTCAAATCAAATAATGTTTTAAAGCAAAATTTTTTCAAGGCAGATTACAATAAAATCGTTGCTGAACTAGATGTGGTGGATTGGTTAAGCGAGTTCGCACACCTTACCGACGTAAACGACATGGTATCCCAACTGTACAATGTGCTATATACGCTTATAGATAAATATGTGCCTAAAACGAGAGTGGCTAGGGGTAAGTATCCGCCTTGGTTTACCGGGCAATTGATTAAATTAACTAAGGAGAAGAACAAGTTGCTGCACAGGTTTAGGAAATTTAAAAATCCCCTTGACGAGATATCGCTAAAAATGCTCAATAAAAGCTGTAAGAAACTTGCAGCTACCTGTTATGCTAACTATGTTGACAGAATTGAATACAGCATTAAGAAAGCCCCCAAGTTTTTTTATAGTTACTTAAAGGATAAGCGTTGCAGTACAGTTGAGATTCCGCAAACCATGGTATTAAATGACATAAGTGTTTCCAATGGAACAGACACATGCAACTTATTTGCATCGTATTTCTCTTCCACTTATATTAAACCATCAGATCATAACATAACACCAACTGCTACTCCATTAAACACTAATTGTATTGGCAAAATATATATCAGTCATGAAGATATCCTAAAATATTTAAAGAGACTCGACATTCACAAAGGTGCTGGACCCGACGCAATACCACCATACTTTGTATCAAAGTGCGCCATGTCTTTAAGTCTTCCTTTGTTTATCATTATAAATAAATCCATGACAACGGGTATATTCCCGACTGCTTGGAAAGTTGCTAAAGTGGTGCCCATTTTCAAGAGTGGTAACAAAGAAATAATTTCTAATTATAGGCCTATATCAATACTGTCAGTTTTCGCTAAGTCTTTTGAAGCTCTTATCTATCCTTATTTGAAGAGTCATTCCAGTCAATTGTTTATTGATGAACAGCACGGTTTTATTAGTTCTCGTTCTACATGCACTAATCTTGTAACATATCACAATGAGTTGGTGAATGCAGTTGATGCGGGCACGCAGATTACTGCTATTTATATGGATTTCTCCAAGGCATTCGATAAAGTTTGCCATAGACGTTTAATAATGAAATTAGAGTCATGTGGTATATTTGGCTCACTACTGGAATGGTTTAAATCTTATTTATCTCACAGAACACAATATGTAGTAGTAAAGGGCTTTGAATCCAAAATATACACAGTTACATCAGGGGTACCTCAAGGTTCTCACTTAGGCCCCTGGCTATTTAATATATTCATAAATGACATTGTATCATACATAAAACACAGTAGTGCCTATCTCTTCGCCGATGACCTAAAAATATGTAAAACCATCAAAGACTCTGCAGACTGTGACCTGCTTCAGAGCGATCTTGATACTTTAACCGAATGGTGCACGAGTAACAAGATGACATTCAACATTGATAAGTGCTACTATATAACGTTTACTCGAAATCATAGCCTTATTGAAGTTCCATATCACATAAATAACATAGTCCTCCAAAAGAAAACCGAAATAAGAGATTTAGGCGTAATACTTGACTCCAAATTGACTTTCTTACCCCATATAGATAATATTATAAACAAATCATCTAAGATGTTGGGTTTTATCATTCGGAACACTAAATCATTTCGTAAGCCCGCTACAAAGATAGCTCTTTATAATAGTTATGTTCGTAGTAACCTAGAATATTGCAGTGTTGTGTGGTCGCCACAATATAATGTTCACCAACTTCGAATTGAACGGATTCAGAGGAGATTTTTAAGACACCTCACCTTCTCATTAGGGTTGCAAAAACAATTAAAGTCATACAGCGACAGATTGGGGCATTTCAGGATGAATAGTTTGGCAACTCGGAGACGTCTGCTTGACTTGACATTTCTGTATAAGGTATTAAGATACGGATTTCATTGTCCGCCGCTTTTGGGGACATTCTGTTTGCGTGTGCCAGCTCGTGTTCCCAGGAAAGCGACTCTCAGGGCTGGGTTATTGCATCGACCACCTGCCAGGACCAACTTGAAGGATTTTTCTGCCTTGTCTCGACTGTCTAGGTCCTATAATGAAATCTCTGGTGATGTGGATATTTTTGCCGACACACTACCGAATTTTAAAAAGACTGTTGTGGGATTATTGAGCGATCATGGTGATCATACTGGTCATACAGCTGACATATAATTGTTATTTAATTTAATTTTATTTTATTTTACTTATAAATTTCATTTCTATATATGTGTGCAAATCTCTATTTAGGAATAATTTAAAATTTTTAAATTAATTCCTTTTTTTTCATAATTTTTTCTTGTATTTTTTGTTGAATTCGGTTTTTGGTTCATTTGTATCATTTGTATTATTTAGTCTTAGTTATCTTAACCATGTATAATTTTGCGGGTATGTTAATATTGTTTTGTTTGAATGTGTTTTATTTTATTTTCACATTGTATTTTATTTTTAATTATATTTTTTTCCTATTAACTGAGAACAGTGTCACCATTATGTTGTCCTACAGTGCATGTTGTGACACCTTAAAATGTTGTGCATTTAAATTTATTATTATGTAAGTGTTTAGATATAAGTCCTAATGTAACAACTACTGGTTGTCCTAATAAATAAATAAATAAATAAATAAATGATATTTTAAACAATTCCTTAGTATTTTGTTTCAAAAACAGTTGCTAAAGACTGGATTATGTATGTAACCATTAAATGTGTCTGAGTACGACAGTTAATTAATTAAAGATATGGCTTACTCAAGTAAACTATTCTAATTTCAAATTACACCGGGACAACAAAGTTACAAGGCCGCGCACGATGTTCGTGAATAAGAGTCCCAGTGTCGCTTGAAAATAGTAGAGCTTTTCTCAAATAGTGCACGTGATTGAGTTATTACATTGATAATCAATGAAGCACAAATAACTGGTTTTGCAAAACCAACCCTTTTGCCCTTGCCTAAATGCCTAAAATTCACTGCTCTGTGTACTGTTTTTTTTTTTTTTTTAGACTTTTTGTTTTATTATGTACTTGCTTTATGCAGGTTTTCCGAGCGTCATTCAAGATGGCGCTATTCTACGGTCTATGGACGTGGCTAGTGCACAACTTGTTCGGCGCTAAAGTCGTTTATTTACCATCAGGTAAGAACTCTACTCATTATTGCAATATTATAATACGTGTCATACAGTTACGTAAATTATCTAATAATAATATTAATTAATACTAGTCTTACTTAGTCGGACAGACCCAAAACGTCAATTGTTTCTGGGATTTCGATATTCTTGTTACCTTGAACCCAAGTTTATCTATAAAGTCAGAAAATATTGTGCAAATTATTTGCATGACGAATCGTCCCTAGCGATTATTGTATTAGTTAATATAAGAAAAACATTGATAAATACGTTGTAATACATATTTTTATGCACACTTTCTTCGAGCTAAATCTTACAGTCTATAAGATACATTTTTGAACTGCACTGGAAGTTCCAAAATCTTCGAATCTCAAATCGATAGTTAACGACATTGTCAAAGTAGAATGAACTTTAAAGCACGGAGTTCCCACTGAAACATTATCCTTACAACATGACCTTATCATGTAAAGGCCAGGGACAGCGCAATTTAAATTTAGTGCGTATCAACAAACGTGACCTTAGTATAATATTACAAGCGGAGATAAAATGGCAGACATTACGTTACTAGCTATCCCACAGTAAACCACAACACAGTAATTAAAAAACCAAACCAAATAGTGCAAAAATAACAACAAACAAAAATTGCGTCTTAAAATCTAAAGTAGAATAAAATCTGTTACAACTAAACTAAGTAATATTAAAATGCGGATGTTATGTGAATAAAACCAACAATAATCATTAAAAAAATCAAAGTCAATAAACTTTCCGATAAAATTGTCACACATACGTCACATTAGCGGAGTATTATCTCGGGATAATGTTCACTTGTGGACGTGATTTTGCGCGCGCGGTGTGTGTTATAGTGTCTGTGTTGGGAAGCATGTGTTAGTGATGGCACACGGGAACATTGTGTTGTTTGCTGTGCTCGTGCAATCGGCTTTGAGCATCAGGATCAACTTTACAAGCTGCCAAGACCCTGAGTGGGCCTGTCTCAATAACTTGCCCAATGAATTGGTTTACAGCTGCGGCGCAAGCAACGATGTGAGTACTGTTTTGTTTACATCAGTTTTGTGTCTCGAATTTTTGTTTACGACAGTTGAATGCTAAGGATTATTTGAGATTATAGTATTAACTTCATTGGTTTTGTGAAAAGTGATTGATATCATTCCTAATTTTGTTTTAGGACTACATAATTCACCTGAAGGACTACTACACCGATCACATCACAAGTGTCACCGTCCAAAACTGCAGAGACTTACGAGTAGTCCTGGACTGTCCGCTACTACAGAGAACTTCTCAACTACAACGGTTCAAAGTCAAAGACTGCGAGAGACTAGAGTTCGTATCTTTATCAACTACTTCTTTGCTCCAAACCCCTCCTGAAGTCACCATAGACAATGTCAGGGAAGTGATATCATTACCAAGAAAGATTTTCAAGTCTCCAAGCACCACAACTGAACAAAAATGTCTCGGGGCATCAACATTGAAAAAAATACGAGTGACTAACAGCAAAATAAACTCGATAAACACTAGGGCGATTCATAATGTGACTGGTATAAAAAGTATTGAATTTGATAACGTTACAATAACAGATGTACGCAGTCAGGCCATAGAGGCTATTATGGGCCCAGACTCGATGTTCACTATCACTAATAGTAGGATCGGAAACATAGAATTTAAAGGAATTACTGTACAGAGCACGTCTGCTTCTCTAACAGAGAGTACATTCAATGACATAATCGGTGGAGCGGTCAACATAACTGCGGATAGCCTACGTATCACTGGCAACAGTTTCAAAGAAATACGTGCAAATGGACTGGTACTTAAGTCTGTCAATACAGACATCCTTCAGAATGACATCACAAGACTGAAAACTAGCGCTCTGAACAGCATCAAGTGTCTAAGAAAAAGGAGCAGTAACAAACAATTTAACTTTGCACAAAACAGAATCGCAAACATCGAACCACACTCCACAACATTTGACTTTGGTAGCTGCAAAACTGCTGGAACGGCAGTCACATTTACAAGCAACAAAATGGACTGTCAATGTAGAAATATAGCATTTCTAAACACTATCAGTGAATTAAACAACATGATATTAGACAGTACAAATAACAACACATGTCTGTTCGCCCCGTGCACGCTGCCCGTGGATGTTGTGAAAATTTTACAGGAGAATGAAATGTGTAACTTGATTCTCGACCCGCGAGTGATGTGTTTGATGTACAGTGACAAACATAACAATAATGAGGTGACGACCGACGAGGACGTCACTGAGCCAGCCCCGACGTTCTACTTGATACGTCAGGCCAACTCGCCGAACGGTGACGCGAGCGCCGCCATGACAGCAGTCAATAAAGACGATCTCCTCAAGGACACGCACTTAAACATGACTAATAGGACAGCTATCAAAGTTGTCTTCGATTCTTCTAAAGACTTTGTGGAAACGCTGCGGAGTACGAGCTCGTCTCGGAAAAGACCTGTGGAGGAAACAAAGTCGCCTCCAGAAGAATACGTGAACCGCTGCGTCGGCGCACAGTGCAGAAATAATGTGGCGTACGATAGACAAAAAGCTTTGGACTTTTACAAATATGTGTACGCACAGTTACGGCCACCGAGGCAAAATGATATTAAGAAAAAGAAGACTTAATTGTTGACTTGTTACAAGTACTTATATTAATAATAAATATTGTATCGACACTTATCGTTTCAATTGACCTGGGCGCAGTATCTGCAGATATAGTCACTTTGTTTTTATGCATAAACTTAACTGATTGATATCCAATATGAATATCAAAATTGAATCATATATTATATTTTTGTTTAATTCAATATACGTCCGATCTTTGATATTGTGTATAATGTGTGGATCATCACGCTCACTCTATTTCGCAAGTTCTTGACATATTATTATATTTTCTAATCCAGTGATTATAAACTCTTATTATTTTTACAGCAACCGATCTAATTTAACTCCTACGTATATGTATATGACAACTATCAGAGTTGACTTCTTGGATTGTGCGGAAAGAAAAGAAATTGCTTTATCATTATTTAGCTCACCTTGTTTGTTAAAATGCAACTGAATACCTATGTCGTAATTTCTAAGTATCGAAGCATTATTTGCAGTGTTAGCAGCAGTATTAGGTGCAGCTCCGTTCCTGGGCCCGTACCTGGCCGGTATACCGGCGGCCCTGGATGTTTGGCTGCAAGGCAGGCCAATGGCCGCGTTACTCCTACCCATAGCGCAAGCGGCTCCCATAGCTTTCCTCGATGCTGCTGTCTACGCTGAGATTAAAGAGTAAGTATATTTATGACTTTTCTCTAGTGTTTTATTTACGAAAATGTTTTGTCTAAAATCTTTTGTTATTAGGTATCTGAATAATAGATATCACAGACGAACGTCGTAAGTACGTGAGAGGTACAAATCTTAAAAAATAATTCCAAAGACGAAATGTAATGAAATTGTATACCCATTTCCTATAGTTTTATTTTTCATTTCTTTATTGTATTTTAATGTCGAATATCACAATTTCCAGCGGCGGACATCCTTATGTGACCGGGCTTGCCATTGCCGGCGGTATATTCTACCTGGGACCTGAAGGTGCAATCCTCGGCCCTCTCCTGCTCTGCTGCCTCATGGTGGTCCTCAACCTGTCCTCCACATTCCTCAGGGACACGCCTTCTGAGGAGAGGGCAGCACTGCACTCGAGAGTCAGGTAAATCTATGGGTTGTAGGAGACCATCTTTCATCCACCATAGAGCAAATTCAAAATTAGAATATTGGTTGTGTAACCTCTTTGTTACATTTTTTTATTTTAAATATATTATATGTTCGAATGATATAATCAGGATGTTACATTTAAAAACAAAAATGAAAAATATGGTGAACATTATTATAAAATAATTTATATTGCCAATGTGTATTATCAAAATTAATACATTTTGCAATTTGTTATTATATTGAAATTTGTTCTAAAATGGATATGGTTACTGTTTATAAACCTCTTGTTGAACCAACATGTATTGGAGTGAGGTCTGATTCTTTGGTTTATTGAGTTTTGGATGCGAAACCCTTGGAACGTTTCATGCTGTAACCAACCATCACACTGACTTGTGGTTGTTATTTCATTACTTATACACTGTTGAACTTATTCTCATATTCTTCAAAAGTGATATAAAATAGTTCCTATATTAAAAATTGCAATAGAAAAATATATTTTTGATACACATACAACTAATCGTCTACACTTGAAAACAAAACACATCCTTACAATGAAAGTGACCGAATCCAAAAACTGCAAGTTGTGGGAAATGAGCCAGAAAGTCTCAGAAAATTATAATATTGAATACATTTTAGTATATCTCTTCCGTATTCCATGACATACGTGATTTTTACTAGATTTATGGATTAGTTCTTTGGTTGTAGAGTATATTTTATTAACACCAGTTTTTGATAAAATCGAATGTTACAGAAATTTTGAGTTAGGTCACTTTCATTCTAAGGGTGCGAAACGATAACTTCAACAGTGTATTGCCAAACGATTTTCCTACCTATAAATAGTGTGTTTAAAATCAAATTCCCTTGTAAGTACTAATTAAACTGAATTCTAAATAAATCGCACAAACTCCTTTAAATAAAGTAGTAAACTACTTATATCTTTCTCTGATGTTTTGTTAATTTAGGTCGTTATTGGGATGTTTTTAAGATAAGGTGTGTATTTTGTGTATAAAGTCGCTTAATATACTTTTTGATTTTGCACCGTAAATGTTTATATGTTTAAAGCACATTTTGCAATAAATATAAGCGTGATTCGACACCGATTTAAACGAAACTGCACTTTAAAAGTTAAAAGCTGAATAAATGCTTGCTTTTTATGTCTTGTGGTAAGTATGTCAATGTTTTGCACGATTTTTCGCATGCACGGCATCTATGAAATATATATAAAAAATGCCATCTTTTAAATGTATGCATGTCTTTTTAAAGGACTTTTCTCATGCTATTTCTTTTGCGGATATGCTTCTATAATTATATTCTATGTTTATATACCTACTTAAATATATTTTAGGTATATTATAATATATTATGTAAACTCAAATCTTTACCAACAGTTTTCTACTCTTCTATATATAACTTGATATGCTAAATGACTATTCTCTTTTTCTCTTCTGTATACAGCGTGCTATTGAAACCTTATCCGATCTTAAAAGACATATTGCCGTACTCAGAGTCACTTAAAGGTAAGCGTCCACAGGCCCGCATCGTAATTGCTATACGTGCTGATGACGCCATACGGAATGCGTACGGTGCATGCGATGCGTACGATGCGGGCCTGTGGACGCTTACCTTAATAATTACTTAACACTGTCCTTAGCAATTGTTTTCGATACAAAATCGTTGCTAAGGAATAGTTAAGTGATCATTAAATGTCTATGAGTGTAACAGTTTGATAGATGCGTTTCTATCTATCTATTGATTTCATCCATTTTGGATTACAAATTGAAATATTACTATTATGCTTGAATCAACACTCGGATCGGGCAAGGTTTTAATGGCACACTATATAATCTTACTATATCTCAGCTAAAATAAACGGATGTTTTTTTGCAGGTTCGGTGCTTATCTCTGATGGGCTTGCATGCACCACTAACTCGTAACGTCGCCACCTCATTGTCAATTGATATAAGCAATATGTAATTGTGTAACAGCCGAACACCAAATGTTAAGAATAACTTACATTCAATACTCATTCTGTACACTTCAGGACAAATTTATTGGGACATCTTTCCATAAATATATTTGAATTATGCATACAATGTGTTATTGCTAATGTTCAACAATTATTTAAAACACATTGAGAGGGTTTGCGGATTCCACGCAGTCATGTGATAAGCGAAAAAATCCAAATAGGTACAAAAATGTGCCCTTTAATTTGTCCACAAGTGTACCATAGTATATTTATTGTTATATCATTAACTAGTGATGAACATCGCACGATACTATAATTATATTATTTATAGTACCCACTCACTCAAAGCTATATCTGTGTAAAAAAGCCAAAGAGATGCTTAATACTGGTCTCTCTACACTTAGTGCATGAAAAGTGCCGTTAAATGTGCTTTTCTAGTATAATTGAAGCCAGTTTCACGACCACTATATACTTATTATTTATTAATTATAAAGTATATATGTTTGCCCAGTCTGTTAAAAGCAGAAACTTGTTAGGATTTTGTGGAACTGGCCATTAATATTATATAACAATAATATATGTATATGTATTTTAATATAAAAAAAACCTCCACTATTCGTGTAAGTCTATTTAAACTCAAAGTTGTGTTTTATCTCAAGTTAGAAAACTCGGGTCTTGACAAGTTTTGGTCGACGTATTCGTCAATCTATTCTACCGGCATAAAATATGTTAATGCCGACCCAATAATTTGTAAAAAGGTCAGAATTGAAATTTAAATTAAGGAAATCTGATTGATCTGAATCTGACTGATTGTACGTAAAATCAGATCCAGTTTAGCTAACTTGAGATTTAACACAATTTTTTTGGTAGATATCAATGCAAGTGCGTATTACACCGAGGACAATAATGGCAAGCGGTATAGCGATACATGAAAATTACCTCGACCTCTGCCTACCCTCTTGGGTTACGTATGCAATGGATGAACTCTCTCTCGGTATTAACTAAAAATCGAGGTTCACTCACGTAAATGAATGGAGAAAAGCTCTACTAGTTTAGAGTCTGTCAGAGTACGCTGCAGCTCATGATGAAGAATCGTTCTGTCTCTCTCGGTATAATACGTCCTTTAAAATCTGTGTTATATCTGTGTAATTTGTTGTTTCATGTCTGTTTTTTTCGCTTTGTGTTCGTACCCATATTTATTTAAAAAAAAAATAGCTAATATCTGCAAATTGTGATGTTTTATATGTACCTACGTCGGTAATTATAATAATTTCTGTGTCCTACGTTAAACGTTTTACATTGCAGTTCAAACAAAATGGGCCACTTTGACAGTGGACTTTTAGTCAATAAGCATTTAGGTATTCATCCAGAGATTTTTCTTTATTAAATTATTATTATTTATTTATATTTATGTACGTTTATGAAGTGTTAGTAAGGATTACATAAGTATTAAATAGATATTTATTACAACGATAAAATATACATAGGATATGAAATAAACGAAATCAATTTCTTTTTAAACATGAAATATTATAACATTAGTATTATTGAGAAAAGACGATCGTAGGAAGTAAAAATGTATTTTATTTATTTTATGGTTCCTTGCTGTTTCGCCTTGCATGTTACTAAGTTCAATAGTATGTATAATAGACAAATTCTGCTTAAAAATGTTTTACAAAAGGGTATATTTTAATAATTAGAGGAATGTATTATGTATGTCAAAAGCAATAGTTTTTACTATCAAATAAAGTTTTGCAATCACAGTAATCTTAGTAGCAATTAAATTTTAATTACTACATACAGTTGTGGTTCTTACCATTGCAGTATAATATGGCAATTTGCATAAAAACAGATAAATAAATATATGTTTTCAGCAGTTATTTATATTTTGTGCGCATCATCTTTATGGACACTAAATAGAAAAACCCAGTGTTCCCTAAGGTTAATACCGAGTATAGAGCATTAAACTGAGCTCAATAATACCCAGCTCAAGCAATTTATTACAATATAAATGTACCAAAATGTTTACATCCTCCATTATTAAAATAGTATCTAATGAAACAGTGACTGATATTCTTTTCTCTAGTCTTTCTATGTATATTTATTTTAAAAAAACTGTCATATTATATAATTGTTTATAAAAAGCATATTACGTATAGATAAATAAGTCTTCCGTTTTTAATGCACGCCAGTGTAAACGCCAAAAATTGTGAAAATATTTTTTGTAAAGTTTTTAATAGAAAATTCATTGTGATTTTGCAATTTGCAATCTGATTTGTAAATGCTTCGAGGGAGCATGTTTCACCACTCTTTGATATTGTTATTTATAACCGAAATTAATTTTGTTTTCAGAATTAGTTCTGTTGAATCTCTAAAAAACCTAGATCCTGAGATTTCGGAGTGACCTTTCGTATACATTACAATGATAGGTTTAAACTTTATTCTCTAAAAGAATTAATGTGTGTCTCTCTATAAAGAATTGAAGTGATAAAATATGACAAATGTGCCTCAATGCACAATATTTATTTGGACTGTTAATCATTGCGTGATTAATTTATTGGTTTTACTAATACAAAAACTAAATCATTTTGTGCCTTTTGACACCAGAAAGCTTCTATAAGAAGATAAAAAATATCAAATGACTTTGACAAACAAATTGCACGGTGGGCGCAGTGACTTGGCAACCGGCTGCCGCGTAACGTGTAGCGGGTTCCATTCCCACACGGAGCAATTCTTTGTATGATCAACTAGTTTAGGGCAACTTTTTTAAATAAAAAAATTACTTATAAATCTATATTCAAAATGAAAGTGGTGAAACAAGCCGCCGTAAATGACGGTTGATTTAAAAAAAAATGGTGCTTTTTGAAAATATTAAAATGTTAATGTGATGAGTCTCCGTTGCTGCAAGCAATATTGGCCTTATGGGTAAGGGCCATTAACGCTCTAGCTTTTTTATATAAGTCTCAAATTTTTGTATATTTTGTATACTTACGTTCAATATTAGCACGTTTTGTTGTTTATTGTTAATAAACTAATGCTATTTACGCCTGGACGTCGGATATCTTAACTGTAAAACAATAAGGGTAGCTGTATTTACGATTTATCCATGTTAATCAACTTTCTACTCTAAGTCCATGTGCAACGGTGTATTTTTGAGGTACATAAGGAAAACGCGATTTTCCTCATGCACTCGAGCGTTGAAATGTGTGGACTAAACATTCCATAGAAACTTTTCCTAGAGTAATCTCAACCCAGTGTTTAAAGTCTATAAATTACTTACCGCCGCACTCAGAGTTATTTACTTAACCCAGTCCTAAGCAATTGTTTTGCAAACAAAATCGTCACTAAGGAATAGTTTAAGTAATCATTAAATGTCTCTTGCGTGCGGCAGTTAATATTGTAGCTACCCAGTCCTACCCATTATATAAAATAAACTACTTACATAAATCTATAAACCATTGACTATGTAATCGTTAATTTAAAAATAATAGTTGTAAAGTATTGGTACTTAAAATCATCAAGCCCTTACCAGTTCGTGAAAAATCGTCCAAAAGATTAATTTAGATGCGTCATTGTACTATATTGTATTGCAGGTATTCATTAGTTTGTAATTATCGCACGCATATTCGCATTATTGTTAACTAAAAACCTTATTATAATATATTAATTTGCTTTTTTATGTGGGTTTTATTTTTTGTTCCAGTTCATTATTAAATAGTTATGTGATAGTTAATTACACTTTCGGGTTGTACCGAAACCGTTCGAGGTCGTCTGAAATCGTTGAGCTCACACAATGTCGCCACATGACAGATATTGGAAGAAGGAATTTTTCGCGAGCGTTATATGCTTGAACGTAAAGTTGTATTTAATACGGAGTAACGAAGATAATATACTCTCCGCTTACTTTAAAAAGTATGTGTATACATAACCTACTTTAAAGGGTACGTAGTCAAAAAACAGGTGAAATACTAGTATTAAAATTAAAACACAAAGTATCGTAAAGTAAACAATAATTATTTGGTATTGAGTCATAATGTACAATTATTTCAAGGTCCTAAGACCGATCATGGGTCCTTTGAGTCAGCCAGCCAGTACGTCAGTGCAAATAATATTGCGTCGTGATGGACTTCTCCAGTATTCTCGGTGATACATGGTCTTTGCAGAGGAACTTCACAATCATTTGGGGCTCCGTCACGATGAGACCGTTCTCCTCGAACCGACCCTCTACCTCGGTTTCCAGCCATAGGAAGGCTACCACTGTGTCTACTCGTATTTGTACTGTATATTCGAGATTCTGGTGGTGCCGTCTCATAACGAAATTTGATACTAGTATCTGTAAAATAAGAGATATAAAATAAGAAAACTGTCACATTGGTCATGTAGTAAAAAAACGATTGCCAGATATGATAGACCTAACAATAAGCGCCCTTTTTAGGGGGATAATCAAATGACTTCTCTCGCCTTTGATGAGTCGAGAGTGTCCGACTCTTACTGATTAAAAACTGAGCACATGTATCCGTCTAAGAGCTTAGTTAGTATATGCATTCAATAGCAAAAAAAAAACAGAAACTAACCTCTATGTTTGGTTTCCTCAAGGTCGTCACACGTTTCAAAGGCACTGGGAATACGTAGTTTACTGGGGACCGAATGCCAGTGGCTAGCAAAGAAAACTTGACAAATATTTCTTCTTTTTTATAGCCCATAAGTGTACCATCTATATTTGGTTGTAATGCCGCAGTTAAGGGTCCACAACTCGCTGGATATTGTTTGGTAAGGATGGGAGCAGGGCTGCTCCAGTTATAGAATTGTATTGTGATTTTAGCTTCCAATATTGGCACAAATCTGTCGTTGATGAGGTATACCTCCATTTCGCCAGACGCGTCTAAGCGAGGAGACACCAGAACTGGCGCGAAAAAGTCTTTTGCGTAATAATGAAGCATTTTCCATCTTCCAGTATATTCTGTAAACAAAGAAATACATTAGGCTTCGTAACCAAAGTAGCACTAAGCTCTCTCGATAAAACATGCATGTTATCTCACCAATCGATGACCAAGAAGGTGCCTGCCACACATCATTTAGTTGCCAATACAGAGCTCCCATTGTATACCAGTTAGCTTGATCTTGCCGATACAGTTCTGTCTCAGTCTTTATCGCCATTGCTTGAGATATCTAGAAATGCAAGTAAGTGCATTAGGTATTAAATTTTGGAACAAGTCTTTAGAAGTGACCTTTTAGAGATTATTCGCACTACACCTTTTCAAACATTGTGGTATACTTTTTGTATTCATGGCTGACCGTGTCTCGATCGTACCCGAGCCGGTGCCCAGCGTGGAAATGTCGGTGGGTATTGGTGTACCGTACACTAGCCGAGGCACGGTCAATCATTGTGGTATACTTTTTATTGTGTGCATATCTGACCGTGTCTCGGCCGTGTCCCGGCCAACCACCGGCGTTGAAACCGGTGAGTATTATTTCGCCGGTCGCGACACGTTATAGTGTGAATCATACTTTAAGAACATACTATTGGGAACTCAAATCTTAAACTTCCACTTGTTATTACAAGATCTAATTCAAATTAACCAATTACCTGACTGTAAAAAATGAATTTCTCGAAATATTTTGGGTCATCCTTTTGTAACTTCATGCGACTGTTCATCTGCAATTCAATGAAAGAATATCCATTCGGACTATGCTGTCTGTGAACAGAATAATGGCTGTCCAAGCTGAAGTCTTCGGAATTATTGGTCGCAGTCTTCATGGTCACGAGAGACGGTAAAGATTGGAAGCCATACTCCGATGCGAACCTCGTTTTTGGGTACGTCATCATATTCCAGTTATCTGCTAAATAATTGTAGTAATGCGTGTCTCCGTAATGAGGGTCATAAGGATTATGTGCCACATAGTTCTCTCGCTCCGATTCTCGACCATTCGATGGACTGGAAACCAAGTAGCGTCGTCCCGGATCCAAGTCCTGGACAATAGGCTTTATTGTCTCCACATAAAGTTTAATGTACTGATTTTTGTATTTCTCAAATTCCGGTGTAGTGTCGTACCAGTTCCCTACGAGCGCGGCTTCGTTCTCATTGTTGCCAGCCCATACAGCTATGGAGGGGTGATACTGTAGCCGTAATACATTCTGTTCTATTTCTTCCTGAACTGTGCTAAAATTATAAATGGGTTATTATTAGTATTTTTCATTAAAGCCAGTAAGAGATAACTGCAAATGCTACTAGTAGTAGTAAAATGTACAAATTGAATTTGAAATAGTAGGTAAACAATGAATAAACTTACTTAATAAACTCAGGATCTGTAGGATACATGGCGCAAGCGAAGAGAAAATCTTGCCAAATGAGAATGCCTAGTTGATCACATTTCTCGTAGAAGTAGTCGGACTCGTAGACTCCACCGCCCCATACCCGGAGCATGGACATGTGAGCATCACGAGCCGACTTCAGAAGATTGTCAACTGGAATATGAAGAATAATTCTGACTTCAATACTATTGCAATGCGTCATAGGATGCTTACAAATTATCAAAACTACTACCCTTGCTGTTTATGTTTTCTCATCAATCTTTGCATAAAATCATTTCTTTTATCTCCGAAGTGGTAGGCGGAGATGCACATTACGGCATGTAATGCCGCTATACAATGTACACCCACTTTTCACCATTTGTGTTGTAAGTTAGTACCATAGGGGGTGAGCCTATTGCCATATACTGGGCTCAATTCTAGACTCCATTCTACTACTGAGAAATATTCGGAAAACCGAAAAAAGCCTGGTAATTCCGTCCGGCAGTCGCACTTGCGAACAGTCGACCAACGAGGCAGTCTTTGTGACTGCCTCGCAAAAAAACCTTGGTATGAAAATTATCTCAAACACCAAATAAATAACACTATACATATAAGAAGGAATACATACCAACATCTGTCTGTCTTTCCCCCAGTTCGGGTAGGATATTGGAAGGTATCCAGTTGGAGCCCTTCATGAACAGTGGGTGCCCATTAACCGTGAAATAAAACGTTAGACCTTTCCCTGCGGTGGTGTTGCCTGAAAATAAATCAGTTTCGAAATTGAATAATTTCTTTATATTTTACAATTAAGTCTTTCATTCCAACTCAAAAGTAAGATCTGGCCTTAAACTTTGTCTATGGTGAACCGTTGGCGTATGTGTCTCCTGCATTTAAATTATAGTTGCCATAAATTAGTTATAGAACTGTTGTTATTATATATCTCGGTGCGATTCGAAAGAAACAAAGTCTTACAAGTACATGTACATAGGTACTTGTACACCGACTGCCTAGCGGATTACCGGGACTCCGGCTCGAAAAGAAGGACTAAGAAAAAGGGTGGTTTTTAATCAGTGAGAGTCTGACACTCCCTCTCGCCTCGCCTCAGGAGAAGCAACGGGATGATATTCGACCCTTAAAAAAAAAAAAAGATAATTGTACAACAACTTACCAAGTATTTCTGCCGCGTCTTTTTCAATTAGCTCCACAGTTCGGAATCCTACCATGAGACTTTTGTGTGAGGACTCGTTCAAATATGTGTCCGATGCAAAATGGACAACCAGCTCGTACAGAGGCTGCTCACCATAACCGTTTGGCCACCAGGTCCTGACTTGGATCTGAAAAAAAAATGGATGAAAGTGTTGTATAACATCTTAACAATAATTTTTTGGACTGAAATTAGGTACACGTCTTCTCCCCAACACCCCATCTCCCTTACACTCCACACTCCCACACACACTAAATACCATTTTGGGATCAGTTTTTGACCTTCGGTCTACTACATGTCTGTCAAAAATCCAAATTGATCCAGACATTTTGGTTGCGTTTACCGATCCGATGCCCCCCAATATTTTTAATAGTCTACTCCGTGCTTTGTATTAATACATATATTATATTTGCACTAGATTAACTCCATCTCAAACATCGCACTTAGCTCCCTTACCTCACTTATTTTGAACTCGAGTTCTACTACAAAGGTTCCATCAGTTTGGCTTGTTTCATACACAGGTATCCATTTCTTCACCGTCGTTTTCCCCTCTAGTTCCAGTGTGGCACTGAGTATTCCAGTGATTTGCGTTTTCTTCATACTTGTCTCAAAATAAGTCTTAATATTCAATACCCATTCCTCTTTCTTTTTCGTTATGTGCGTTGTCACTGATCTTATAATCGCTGAGTTATAAGCTTCGATGTAAACCGGTCTCCTAAAATGTGGTAATTATGTTTGAGGGTTTAATTTACAAGTTCATAATGATTTAATGCTCAATTCGAAGTGCTATTGTTTTCTAAATGAAGTTTGTAAGACAATAAGCTTTCTGAATCGAACTTTGTCGAACATATCCTTTCGGGATCATATCTAACTTTACTTTTAAATATCAAAATTAATTTTATGTTAACTATAATCATAGATATACTTTTTCTTACGATAAAAAAACGATTGAATTATGATAAAACTGCATAAACAAAACTCTCGTCATTTGTAAACACGACTTATACTTGAGATCTTTCGCAAGTCAGATAACTTACGAAAGATCTACTAACAACAGATAAATTCTATGTGCATGAAGATAATCGTATTGTTTATTTACATAATGATATAAAAATATAAAGGCGAGGGTGTTTCTCAATATGATTTTATAATAGACCTAAGCCTGTGCTTAAGCATTAATAAGAAAGGACAATGAAACACAACCGCAGTATGAGACAATTGCAGGGCTCTGGAATGTTCATGTAATCGACTGACGTGGAATGTTCATGTAATCGGCAGCTCATACTGAAGTGACAACCCTTTTGGCTTGGGCACGTTTGTAATTATTATTGTATCATTATATACTCTTATCATATAGTATTTTTGTTTACCCTGATTTTTAAACAAAAAAAAAAAATGTTTATACAATTTTTTTGTTTGTGTCTAAATTTTTCATTAGGTTTTTTTGTATTTCGGTTTTGGTGCATCGTGGCCGGTGCTAAATAAATATTTTTTCTTTCTTTCTTTCGTTTAAGCCCCCAATGGATCTGCCTTGACTAGCAACAAAAATATGATGGGTCGCTCTCATTATGACCACAGACCGTTGTTGCCTAGGCAAAAGGTGTCTATAAGAAAAGGCTCACCAAATTCCAACAGACGGGAATGCGGGTCCCCAATCCCAACTAAAGGATGCTTGCATCTTCCTAATCTGATTGACATGGCACTCCCCGTTGTACACTGAAGGCACACACTCAGGAGCTGCGAAGTGCTTGTCGGACCGAACTTTCGCCGCACTTATCGGCGACAAAAATGACACCTTCAGTTCATTTAGACCCTCCTGCCAACAAACAAAAAAAAAATTAGATAGTCCTTTGAACCAAGCCAAGGTGATTTGACTTTACTAAAGTTGACAACTTTATAACAACTAAACCTGAAAAATAGAAGTTTATGTCCTTTCCGAAGGCTTGGTACAAGTACAGTAAGTCATTCTCTTATTAATTAGTTCATTCATGCCTGCCAATCAGAGCGCCGAATGCGTTCTCGTTTCGTTTTCGTTCAACGTAAAGCAAACTCGTACTAAGATTACTGTTACTAACAACCACCACAAAGTTAAAGACCACCGACCATTCATTTATCTACCTTTACCACTCGACACTGGCAGTATAGTCATTGAATACTCGGTTGCCATCAAAGGAAAGAGAAAGAGAAACATTATTTTTCTTGAACTCATCCCTTACCTTAAGTTTGTCCTTGATATCAAAAACGTATCTCACAAACATATTATTGACGGATCCAATAGGCGTGTCGTCGTTTACAGATATAAATGCTGCAGTGTCCACACCTTCGAATACTAGATGTACTACTGAGGAGTTCAGGATAACTTCTTTTGATACTGAAAAACAAAGTAAATTTCTCATTAACACAAGAAAGATGCTTTATAATGAAACAGTGTCGTAATGCCTGACAATTTATAAGAGACGAGATTATTGCTATCTACAGGTTCTTCGAAGCATTGCTTATCATATCTGTATAAGCAATGCAATATAGCATCACGCCTTTTATCCCCGAACGGGTAGGCATTATAGCACATAATGCAGCTATACAATGTACACCCACTTTTCACATTTGTATATAAGTCCCATGTAATACGGGGTGATCCTACTGACAAATTTTCTAAAGCCCAGTAATACTTTGCCCGACCTAGGAATCGAACCCGAAATCACTTGTCCGGCTATCGCACTTGCGACCACTCGACCACCGAAATGTCTTATCAAATTCAATCATTCTATTCGAAAAACAAACAAACAAATAAGCAAACATACCATTAAACTGTGCAGTGTATGTCCACAACTCGTGCGCAACCCATCGGGTGAGCACGTCATTATCTTCGGCCAGGATGTTTCCAATAATGTAATTTGCTTGCAAGTCCGAGTAAATACCGCCCGGCACATCTGCTTTGCCCGAGATACCTAAGAAACGATTAACGACCAGTCTAAATAACCAATCTCAATCCAAAGTCTCCGTATTGATAAATAATAATTATTACTTAAGCTATTCTATAATAATATGTAATATACTTTTGTCAATTGAGAATACATTGTCCTTACTGGGTAATGTGTATTTTCGCCTGTGTTTTGGGCGTGTTTGTAATCACAAAATCTCGCGTACACAACACGCCCAAACACAACAAAAATTTATGCATCACAGAAGAAAATGTTTCATACAAGAAACGAACTCGCGACACGCTACACAGCAGGTGATTGTTCAGTCCCTACGCCTACCATGTAGTCTCTATAAATTTTATAAAACCTACATATTATTATATCGATCCATACTTCCAGAGATTTCGGTTTAAATCGATTATTATTATATTAATTAAATCGGTGATTATTATTAATTAAGTAGGTACCTATATTGAATTGGTAACAAAATAATGTTTTTACAAATCAAAATCTTATAGCTATCTTCTGCTATCCCTATTTGCTTACTCTGCGAAGAAACACATAAACAAACTTGAAAGTCCATTGACCTCTGAGATCATATTGACCGCGCAAAACATTGTTTTTTAAGTACCAGCAAATGGATAATATAACCGCCATCAATTAAGTATCTGCGCAACGATCGCATTTAAACATTAAACAAGTTTCCATAGACTCAAAAATAACCACAATTTTCTTACATATTTGTCGAAACTACGTGTTTAAATTCAAGATTATTACACACTATCACCATTATAATTAAAAACTCCGTTTATATATTTACTCGAAACCGTGTTTAAATCATAATCAGGAGATTTACATAAACATCCAAGTAGTAACAAATATTTACCATGTGTTAACTTACGGCAATTTTAAACCTCATTTAATTTTGAATTTAATAACAATAAGCAATAGGTCATGTTTTAAATGAGTTGTAAAGAAATATTTCCTTATCATTGCCGGTTTTCATTCAATATTATCCTGTTAGTTCGAACACAAATGTAAATAAAGTATTACGTTCAAAAATCTCGCTACTAATTATGTAGTTAATTATTAGAACGAATCTTACTTCTATTACTGTTCACAAATGTCCACACAACACTTTCACTGGATGACAATTTAATGTTTATAGCGTTCACCGCAGACCACACCGAACACAACAAAAGATACGTCTTCATGTTTCAAATAAATATTACAACTGTTTGTACCGCGACCGTAAGATATTTTGTTACGCGTAATCACTAACCGCCCGTTGTCACTCGCTCCACATAGTAATGTGTCCCGTTTGCCTTAACCACTATCGATACGTCGATAACAACACTATATGCACAACTTAGTATTGAAACACTGGAAAGGTACATAAGATCATTACACAGTTCTTCCGTAATTCCACTGATACTTATTCACGCAAACTCCGTTACGAAACATGTTAATGCTTTTCACTTAAAAATTAATTAACGTATAATGGTGGTTAAATGTCCAGAACTGTAATAGTTTTCTTTATCAATAAATTACTTTCACACATTCTTAATAACCACGAACGCTGATTACGTATTTCTTGTTCTTGGATGCAATTCGCTGATGTCTAGTTGAATAAATACTGGGCTCAAAGTATTTATGCTGTCAGTGGTAGCGCGGTTCGGAAGTTCTCGCTTGTAAATGATAACTATCCCATCCAAGAGGTGAAGGTACCTGAGTAATGATAATGTCATAAGATCACAAAGGACTATTGTGTATTGTTTGAAGACCCTTAGAGAATAGGATTATCTACCTATTAGCCTTTTCAATCACACAATTATTATTTCTACTACACACTGGTTTGTAGTACCCATGGTTAATTTAGAAACCTAGTGCATAGTGCATTACAACATATATCTAAGCACGCTTACGCACAAGCGGTAACCTGCGGTGGCGGTTCGTACTGCCTGATTCGGTTACATACATTAAACATCCGAGCAATCGCGAGGTGTGGCTAACTGCGCGGTTGGCCGCTAGTGCGTAAGACTAAGAGACTAAGAAATAACGGAAAGAAAAGAACAATATTGCAGATTTTTTGACATAATTGCTCCTATCAAATAGAATTATTCCGATCGATCGATAAAAGTTGGATATTATCGACCATAGCACATCACTAGGGGCCAACGATTATCATCAATCGATGCGACTGGATCGATTGTGCGCAAACATCGTCAAGTTACATCACATGTCATGACTTGTGCCTACAATTGTACAAAGGGTACCTTTAAGAGTACCTCTCTTGTGTACCATCAGCGTATTGGATTGTGCATTCATAATTATAATAGTAATGGTAGCATTGTTTACAGGGTATGAAATAATAGAAACTTGACCTGATGAATGCTTCGATCAAGTGTTCGTAAACAACAGAGCCTCGATAAGACTTGGGTTGAGAATAGTTGGGCAAACCATTTAATGCCATGTGTGGTGATTCTGCAAGGGTAACCAGGGTCACGGTCACAGGCAGTGAAGGAACACCAGTGGTTGAAGCCGGTAAAAGTCCGGCACGCACAGCGTGTTTACGTTATCGTGAAAAAAAGATGGAACTTCATGAAACATTTATTTGTATAAAATTAATAAAGTATATAGGTATCTATGATTAAACAGTTCATTTGTTACCAGTATTGGATACACAAAACCATTAACAATACATTATGCCATCTATTGTGTGTCAAACCAGTGATTAAATCAGGTATTTATCGTCAATTCTCAAATTAAGTAAAATATAATTTAACTTATCTCACTAGCGCCTACTTCGATTATAAAAGCGACGAAGTGCAGCTAATTTGCTGCTATTTTAAGTATTAGTTATAAAAGTTTTTTACCAGTATTGGATACACAAAACCATTAACAATACATTATGCCATCTATTGTGTACCAGAACCAGTGATTAATCAGTATTTATCGTCAATTCTCAAATTATCCAGTCAATAGTTTTATTTTACTTATCTCACTAGCGCCTACTCAGATTATAAAAGCGACGAAGTGCAGCTGTGTTTGCTGCTATTTTGAGTATCAGGTATGAAAGTTTTTTAAGTATTTATTTTGTTGTTGAAAGTTTAGGTGGCAGAATACTATAGGAATTCTAACACTATTGGGACTATACGTTTCCATATTAAATACTTGTATCATTACCTAAGTCTGTCAATAGAAAACTGTTGGAGAATTAGCAAATCCTCCGATAACGTCGGTGACCGGTGACCAAAATGCTTTTCAATGTGTTAAAAATATTGTGTTAATCCTCATCCTGGATTCTTCACGATATTAATAGTACATCAGCCCTCTTTTGAAAGCATTTTGTAAGTTGCTTTGACTAATATAAATACTCTTTGCCCTCTATATATATAATACCTACTCTTTGCGCAGTCCATGTCAAAAAGTATAATAAGTATAGGTTTGGGAAGTCCATATCCAACTGTCACCAGCACGTCACCAGTTAATTTATCTATGGCTAACATTTTGTCAAATATTCGTAAATATTTCGGTAAATATAAGAAAAATGAACCGAATTCCCATATACGAAGAGTACAGGTTGATAGAAAGAAGTGAGAATGAAATTAATGGAGCATGGAAAGGTGCAGGAAATAACTATAAATATTTTCCTTGGAAAGGTTTTTCAATTCGCCTTGCATGCCGGTACCACTCAACCTGGGTCTGCTAGCTCTATAGCAAATATATACATAGAAGTATTAAGAAATAAGTAAGGACTAGGTACTAAGATAGGAAATACGGTCAAGACACACCGTACCGTATAAGTACTCATTAAGCATATATTTCCTACCTACCAATGATGTAAAAAATGCCTTGATAATGATTACAACTTAGGTATTCGGGCATAGTCGTTCAAAAATGGTGAAAAAAGTATTTGAACGACTTTTGAAAAAATAATTTTCGGAATAGGTAGTTCTAAGTACTTATTTAATCTTATTAAGTTTTTGAACATCTTTTGAAAAACTTATTTTCGGAATAGTTCTAAGTATTTAAACTTATTAAGAGCATCAATCAACCTATCCATTTTTAACATCATAGCATCTATTTCAGGAGCCCACCTCCTTCTATTCTTCTTAGCATTCGTGTTTGGTTCGTTCTGCACGTTTTGCTTCCACATGCTGATGTACCTGTTCGATGAGAAGTGCGTGCTGTTCCCGAAACTCCTCTCCCTCACATCACATAAACACAACGTCATTTACGAGTTCATGCCGGCCGCCAAAGATCTTGGCGATTGTAAGACTGATTTGTAATATTATTACATAAGTTTTTAAACTGGCATGCTCACTAACACTAGAATTGAAACTTAAAACGGGATATTTACCATGTTTTTCATTATTTAATTTTTAATGAGTTTCTGATATTACGGCACTGTTGCAAGCGCAAAAATCGGAAACTCATAAATAATTAAAAACATGGTAAATATCCCGTTTTTAGTTTCTTTTCTAGTAATATTATTATGTTCATACTTTGTCAAGATCGGTTGAGACTGATTAAGAAAGAAACTTCATGACTAGAATCAACGCGCGTGCTTCAAAGAGCCAGACCACCGCACATGGGGCCCAGTAGGGCTGATACCCAATCCAGAGCTGCGGACAACGTAACAGGTTACTGGGGCTCTGGCTCAAAGCAGAAGAAGGAACGGGGTGGTTTTAGTCAGTAAGAGTCTGACACTCCCTCTCGCCTCACCCATATAAGGCGGGATTGATTAATTATATGATTTTCGCCCCTCAAAAAAATTACTGGAATCAAAATGATGATATATTCTTAGACTACCTTTTCTCCGGTCATTCTAACCTTACCTAATAAACAACTCCTTTGTATAAGGCCACGTCTTTAAATGTTAGAAGCTCCTTATCAAACAGTAACTAATAGTCATGTATCATAGTACCTGTGGACTTCCTGAGCACCCAATGGGTTGAGAAGAGCACCTGTTCTCTTCCAACGTACATGCCACTGGTTTCTGGCATCTTCGGGCTCGTGTGGACCACCATGTTCCTTATGTGCTCTACAGGCAGCAGAACATTAACTGGGTGAGGTTTGTTCTGTGCAGTGATCAGGGCCTTAGTCTGCTATTACAATTGTTTAGAATGGTCGATCATTGAGCAGTGCGAGAGGGACGGAGCTATGTAGGTTGTATAGCTCCGTCCCTCTCGCACTCAGTGATCGACCATTCTGACACAATTATAATAGCAGACTGGCGCAGGGTCGTATATCGTTTAGTAGCTTATTATACCTATATTTAGTGACTTGGTACCTGTGTCGCTAACTCGCTACACACTAGTAACACTTAACTTTTCATTACTTAGTAGCAACGTTACGCCTTTTATCCCCGAAGGAGTAGGCAGAGGTGCTCATTATGATAGTAATGCCGCTATACAATGTACACCCACTTTTCACCATTTGTGATATAAGTCCCATGTAATAGGGGGTGAGCCTATTGCCATATACTGGACATAATTCCAGACTTCGTGCTACTACTGAGAAATTTACAAAAAAGCCCAGTAATGTCCGGCAGTCGCACTTGCGACCCACTCGACCAACGAGGCAGTCTTTTCATTACTTCGATAAAACTTTGATCAAATGACCAAAATGGGAGAACTGGTAAAAATAAAATTAGTCAATGTACATACCTACAGGTTGATCTTTCTGAACATTTTTCTTGTGATCACATAGCTTACAACGGCCGTGGCGAGTGCTGCCTCCCGTATTTGTGTTCTCGTTAGCGATGGGCGGCCTGTGCGTCTACTCGTCCGCAATCACACACTATGGGTTACAAGAACTCTGTGTTAAGCTAGGGGAGATCACCGGCAGTCCCACGTACGTATAAATTTAAAAGACATTACGAAAAAAGCTCGATTTCATACTCGAAAAAGCAAATGTTTTTGTACCCCAGTTTGTATGACACATCCGGGTTAAAACTGTAAATAAGTAATAGATATTTACAAACAAATTTGCAACTGGTCCACAGTTGCTCATACACAATAAACATAGCGACACTGACGTATGAGCGGCGTATCCGCGGCGTGTACCAGGCGACTCGGCTCACGATACTGTCGGCGTGGCTGCACACCTTCTGCTGGCTGTTCTCCGCAGTCCTCGCTCTCGTCCGCGTCCTCCTGGCCGTGGACTTCCAGCTGGTGCGCGTCAGCGTCCATCTGCATGGTGACATCGATTCTATACTGGTCCGTGTTCTAGTCAATCAATACCTTCTTAAGTAATCCCTGTTGTTGTTGTTTGATATTATTTATTGTCTCATTAGGCAAGTTGTGAACAAAGAATCTCGAATTTAATTTCCCGTGTATACGATAACCTCATCCGCAATGGGATTCACAACATAAGTAAGGCAAACTGGGTGTTCTATTTAATTTGTACAATGTTGTTACAACTCTTCAAATATAACCAAATTCAAAAAAGAAGTTATATATACTGTGATAATATTCACCTATTGTTGTATTTTGTTATTTAGGAGAAACACGAGGTCCAAATTAACACTGTTTCACCTGAAACTTGGTTCAACGAAAAAGAGGAATCTCCAAGCGATACAAAACTTCCTATCATGTTACAACAGCTGCCGCTTAAATCAATACTTCGTGCTGAAGAGGGAAGCGCACCCGCACTACCAGTACAAGAAAGTGAACTCCTATACCAAACACAGCATGACTTGGACCATTTACCTTCAATGACGTATGACCTAGTAACTCCTGTGGCTAGCCCAGAAACTGCTAAAAAGGTCCCAGAAGACAAATCAACTGTCGAATGGTTAAAAAATTTATTAGGCGATTTAATTTTGTCAAGCACTTCTGGCAAAAGCTCAAAATTTCCACATTCAGTCTACTCAGTCGAAAATGAAAGTCATTCAAAAGAAATATCAAGGCAATTCGCACAGGAAGAAATCTTTGAGCCCAAAGTTGAAACAACTCCGCATCAGCTTGACAGTATTATGCTAAGGGATATTCAAAAGGCTAAGAGAACTAAGAAAGATCTTGTTTCTTTTGACGATGACATTAATTCAAGACCTTCTACTTCCAAAGAACCTACAGCATACGTTACCGAAATGGACATTACTGCAGACAAGCAAAGCAAATTTGACAACGATGGCGCATCAAATAAAACGGCGGAACAAATAAAGGAGGCAACTTCTAAAAATCAGAATGGAAAGAAATCTAATTTAAAAACAATTGCTATTCAAACAGAAAAACGCAAATATAAGAAACGTACACGTGTTCAGATATCGGAGACAAATGTCCAAATAAAATCTGATTCTGACCAGCAGACGTCTACAACGACGGATAAAAAAGACGTTGATAAAGAAACACAAACTAAAGAGAAAGAAAAACAAGATTAAGTAATTACAATAAACGGACTATACGCTAGATTTTGCATTAATTTCGATATTGTCAAAGAGTAAGTTTGTACTTGATCACTGTGTAGTTAATAAAGTTATTTGCCATTATTATTATTTCTTTTCTATAACTACAACTAATAAATAAAACAAAGGTAAACAATTTACGTACACTATTTATATTTTACTTAAAAATACAGTCATTAAATGGTTTATCTCAATGCATTAAATAGTATCTATTACTAAAAACCTTAAGACACATCTTAGTAAGTACCTGTTATCAATAAAAATCTATCTAAACATACATTTCTCAATCAGTCCTGTAGTTTATCTGCGTCCTTTCTAAAATATTTTAAACATTATCACTGACAAATGTCTTCAAGAAGTAAAACGTTTTTGAATGCAAAACTTTGATAAAATCTTCTATGAATGCTTCGTATGACGTCACAAATGGCCTAGATGCAACGTCACCCGGCCTTATACTCAATACTAGTTAGAACTTGATCGTTATTTGCCAATACACTTACATATTGATGATTACAAATAATCATCTGTGACTTCTACCACGTGGATTCTTGAGACTTCGAATTTCACCGCACATTATGATAAAGTAAAGCAAATTATGATATGACCTTCTATGATTTGCTAATTCTTAAAGGTTAAAAGTTTAATGTAACCTTTTTTGTCTAATTTATCTTCTGCTCTCGTTTCCATTCACTTAGGGACAGGTGTTTTCTTTTCGATGATTTTTGTTCGTTTATCTATATCTGCCTTGTCTTTGAATATAATTTAGTACAGCAAATCAGGTATCGGATCTAACTTATTGTTTAACATGCCTTTGCCACTCTTTGCTTCTAGAAGACTCATCATTGTTAAAGTAATAATCTTGACTTCCACAAAAGAAGATATCATGTTCATATATACCTTCATAGGTATCTTTCTATTCATCTTCAAGTTTTATGACTCCAAACTCCTAAGCTTCAGCCATACTCCGCCTTGAGCTGCATACACAAGTGAAGAGTTCTTTATCTTCATTGGCACCTCTGTCCGCTGATCCAATATCAGTTCGTACTTGTGTAGCACCTTTATCAAAGCCATCTTTGACTGTATGTATCCTTGTCTTATTCCTGTAAAAAAAGATTTCAAATAAATATATATCTAAATTGGATTAGGTGTATTTGTAAAATTTTCCAGCTATAAAAAGTTCTGTACCCTTGGGATGAGTTTGCTTTACTAAAGTAACTGAAATGAGCTCTCTGATTGGCCGACTCAAATAAACCAACCAATCAGGTTCTCATCAATCTTATTACTTTAAACGTAAAGCAAACTCATACTTAGGTTACTGTTCTAAGTTTAAAATAAAACGTGAATCAATTTTTAAACTGTATTTCAACTAAATCCCGTCTAGCCGCTTCCGACACCCTGAGTTACAAACTAACAAATACTAGAATAAATACCTACTTGGAAGAATTTTAATACAACATTACATTCATGTATTTACTAAATAATAACACACATGATTGCAAATGCGCGGTCAATATAACCATTAGGTATATTACTTAAGTTATTATGATTTTAAGGCGTGGAGTAGTGTCGATGACACACAAACTATGCAGGTATTAGCTAGGTCAAGAACGACAATACTAACTATCTGATTTTATATAATTTACATAACTAGTAACTCTTAAGAGTAACTTTGATGCGTTTAAGTTAAAGACTTATTGGTAAGTCAAAATAACTTAACTACCTCTTAGGTTAATGAGCGTAAGTGCAACTCATCATGTGTATGAGGTTTCGTGATCAACAACATATAGATAGCTCTCCCATTTGAAAATATTCAGCTGTAAAGCTAATTTTAACTAGAAATCACGGTTTACCCAAAAGCTCTACTAGTTTCGAGTCATAGAGGGACTCTTCATTATGAGCAGCGTGCGCATATGCATCTAGTATGTCTCACGATAGTTATTATATAAATAAGGCTAGTATTTTAAATTATAGCAGGTTCTTTAGGCTTTAGGATCAAATGGAAAAGTCTACTACACTGTGGAACGGTTTTATCAAAGCCGTATTCTAAAATATTTGCTGTTTTCTTTGATCATTCAAACTTAAAGCATTCTGTTTACTGACCACAAAATGACTAAAACAATTTATTTCCCAATAACATTGTCGGTATGTGGTTTCAACCGTAACTTCTGCAATAATGTCTTAGAGCTTTAAACAGTAAACACTATAAGAGTCACGGTCGACCGACACTCATAGACATCTTCAAACAAATCCAACTGACAAAGTTTTCAAAAACTTCTTTAAACTTTTGACCGCCACGGTCGGCTATAACCGACAAACGAAATGTACTTCAAAATTAATATTTTCTGGTTAGCTGTGGCCGACAGTGACAGTTCAGGCCATAGCCGACCGTGGCGGTCAATAGGTTAATAGATTTCGACTTTATTGCAAGTTCTATTAATATTGTATGGTTATACAACCAGTACAACGATCACTAACTAGCGCAAGCTAATATAAATACATTCAGTCGTTGCGTAACTAAACATGTGCTTATGCACAAAACCTAGACCTCTCAACTGTCTAATAATAGCTGTTCTGTTGGTATTTGATTGGTACTATCGGTATCTACAAACTACAGCAAGCGTTAATTCCCCAAGTTAAATTAAATTCGAAAACAGACTTATTTTTTTATGGAATAAGCCGGTAAATGAGCAGACGGATAACCCGATGGCAAGCAATCACCGCCGCCCATGGACACTTGAAACACCAGAGGCGTTACAAGTGCGTTGCCGATCTTTTGGGGATTAGGAATTTAAGGGTTGTTGGGGAATCCGGGATTGGAAAGATTGGGAAGGGGGTAATTGGGCCTAATTTAATCGACAAGTCTTATAAAATACATGTAGTGCTTACCTAAACATTTCTTTGGTCCTTCTCCAAACGGCATCCAATGGCAGGGATGTAACTTGGCTTTGTTCTCTGGTGAAAACCTTTCTGGGTCGAATTTCTCTGGCTCAGGGAAGATGTCTGGGTCCATATGTATCGCATGTATCGGTATGAACACCATCGTGCCTTTTTCTATGACCAGGTCACTGTTTGGCAGTTTATAGTCTTTGTTACATCTCCTGAATAGGGCACGCATTGATGGGTGCATCCGCATCGTTTCTGAAATGAGGGATAATATTTAATTAGTTTTGATATCTAGTTAGCTTCATCCGGACATGGATTAATAACTTTTCCTAGCTTTATAGTAGAATTTTATTTATATTCTACTCATTTGTAACAAACTTTTGTTCGTCCTATATCGCCAATCCGTAGTAACATTTTGATACAGGCCCAATATTTACTGACTTGCTGTTAAAAAATATATTCTAAACGCTCCATCAAATAGATTATAGTCATATTATTTATGTAATGTAAAATTATTTCAACATACCATCCAAAACCATATTCAAATAGACCATTTCGTTCTGAGCTTCGTATGTGCACTCGCCTCCGTACTTGGCGAGTACCGTGTCCACCTCCTTCCTCACCCTGGCCTGGATGTGAGGGTTCAGAGCCAGCTGGTAGGCTGCAAACTGGCCAGTAGTGGCTGAGGTCTCGTAACCAGCTATCATATACAGCATGGTATTGGCTGCTACATCAGTCATTGTGAATGGGAAGTCTGTTTTTGAATATTTGATTTCGCCTGGAAAAAACATTTGAACCGTTTAAAATGGGTCCTTTCTTCGCTCAGTAATTAAGCAACTAACGATACATAAAATGTTTCGTCCCAATCGCGGTTGTCCGAAATCTACTGCAAAGCACTGTTAAAACTTTAATTCCTTTTTTATACTTAGTTGGTATGTATTGAATGAAAATTACACAGGACTGCGATAAAAATCGAAATAAGGTCAAACTTATTTAAAAAATAACTTTAACGTAAAATGTATCTATTCCCATACCTTGTTCATCAACAACGTGGCCATTTTTTAATTCAATAAGAGTTTGTAAGAAATCGTTTCGTGTAACAGAATGCTTCTGCCGGTACTCCACTGTCCTCTTGACAATGCCACAGAAGAAATTCTCAATTTTCGAACTGATTCGTCTGATCTTCAAACTGTCAAACGTGTCGGGCGCGAAAAATGCAAACGCGCGAATTAGTCTCCTGCAAACAACGGTTTTATTAGTATTGCGTATTTTTGCTAGAAATATTTATTTATCGATTGGTAATTAACACGAATGCTGACCGAAATGGCCTTGAGTTTTCGGATCGAGCAAACTATTTTTGTAATTTTCTTGTGCATGGCAAATTTCCTCCTATTACTTTACATTTTTACAGTAAGCATAATATAATTTGTCAGAAGTGAATATTAGTTGTTACATTTTATATGTCTCTATCAGCATAGACAAATGGAAATATAAGCGTGATTAAACATTGTTTTCGTCGATCAAAATTTAAGTCAATTAAAGCTCTTGCAGTTTTGATCACAAAAATTTATTATAGGAATCGAATCCACGAACAACATTTAAAGTAGTTAATACTTCCACCACTAAGCCGATCGGACGCTCACACAACTAGATAACTAAACAACGATTGAGAAATAGCTTGCGGTCTACCCAACGGGAAACAAGAGCCCAAGTGTAAAGCCAGACGAAAATATATCTAGACACACGGCAGTGTGTCCGCCAAGTTCGAGCAAAAAAACCGACACACCGGCCGTGGGTTATATTACACGAACCATTTCGGGCCAAGTTCGACCCACCTATAACTCAAAATCTATTTTATCTACGCATATGAAATTTCTAGTATCTGTTGAGATCTACTTACTTATCTAAAATACAAAATTTCATTAATGTACCTATTGTAGGTCTTGAGATATTGACGTCAGAAAATCGCTATTTTTACTATACACTCACTGACTGACTCACTCATCAAAAACCTAGACCACTTCCAATGGTCGTATTGACTTGAAATTTGGCATGGAGGTAGGTCTTTGGGTCAAGGTAAAGGAAAAAATCTGAAAATGGCCAAGTGTGAGTCGGTTTTAAAAATAATGAAGGTGTAAATTCATACCCCTAAGGAACTAAAACAAAAAATTTATCTATATCTTCCAATGGTCGTACCGACCTAAAATTCGTTACGAAGTTTTGTATTTAGTCAAAGTAAAGTAAAATAAGAAAAAATAAAAATAAAACTTAACAAAAATAAATGAAATCCCACCCAAAACATAAATGTGAAAGGCTGCCAAGTTCGATAATATTGGAATGCTTCGCCTATAAAAGAAGTGAGATCTAAATAAGCACCAAGTTCCATACACAAACCTCAGTTAAAAATGATATAACTTGGCAAGTTTTAATAGAAAATTATATACTTGACTCATTGCGTTTAGTAGGTTTATAACAAAGTGTGTGAAAACTTGTACATAGAAAGTAAAACAAACTTGGCAAGTATATAATTTTCTGTTAAAACTTGCCAAGTTATATCATTTTTAACTGAGGTTTGTGTATGGAACTTGGTGCTTATTTAGATCTCACTTCTTTTATAGGCGAAGCATTCCAATATTATCGAACTTGGCAGCCTTTCACATTTATGTTTTGGGTGGGATAAAGGAACTTACCAGTAATGAGACTGATGGTCAAAGTATTCATGTCCTCTTATATAAAACTCGGACTTGGGATTTACAAAACCATTACATTCCACACCAAAACCAACATTCCCGATAATCTCCATCGCATACTTGGAATAGAAATCAGTGAAATTCACCGTCTCTTCATTAGAGTGCAACACATCCACGTAGTTCAAGGCTTGCTTGGCTATATCCTCGACGATCGGGTACATTGTCTTCAGTTTACCAGGCGTGAAGGTTGGAGTCATCTTCAACCTCAAGGTTTTCCATCTTTTCCCAAAGATATTAAACAAGTTCGCCGCTAGTGGGTCTCCAACACCACCGGCATACGTGCCCCGCGATTGGAAACTATCAAAGTCCTTTATCAACATCAGCTTGGCTATATCTGGATCATGTATAGACAACACAGGTTGATGGAAGGAGTACATGCCAATATACGGCAGGTGTTTATACTTAAAGTAGTTATCATAGTACGGCTGGAAAAACTGTTCTTCCCTTTTAATCACTTTTTTAATATTTCCAAAAATAAACTCCGGTTTCGGACCGACGACACCCCTTTTCGACCAATACGTGAATTTATATCGGAACCACAGAATTGTGTAAATAACTGTTACCGCAACAAATATTATTGTCTGGGGATTTAACACTTGAGTTAGTAGTATAGACATTTTTAATTATTTAAATCACATTTATGGCACAAATTAAATATTTTTTATATTATTGCAGTGGACGTTATTCACTAACGCTCGCGTATAATCAATGACCAGCCCGGCTCTAGTAGAACCGCACTTTGCTAGGCTTGACTATTTCATAATGTCAGTGGCATTTCCACCAGGGTCAGTAATGCAATGAACTTGAATGAATATGAATAATTTTGTACAAATGGATTTTTATTAGATGTTAATATAAACAAGTAATTTAAATAAATCAGTTTATTAATAAATATTGATTACAAAAATACACCAACTTAAATTACAAGTTTAAACTTACAGCTAAATCCACAGATCCGAAGATCTATTTGTGGAATATATCTATTGATGAACTATCAGTGTTATCGCTTTCTGCCTTAACCACCTCTCGCCTTAATTGTACCAAATGCTGTAAGTACTCCTTGGGCCTACGTGTCCCGCTCTCACCACTGTCTATTTTCATACTTTCCTTAGAATTAGAAACATAATTTTCATATCTATTGACTGATTCTTCCAAATTATTGCAAGAATCTATTAATTTTCTTTCTATACTCTGATATTCGGTCACATCATCACTATAGTCTCTAACACGATCATAATAAGATTTATTTTCGAAATATGGCCTGCGTCTTCTACTTCTATACTCTGAACCATTATCTGTGTCTCTACTATCACTGGAGCTGACATCTCTTATGTTTTCGCGCGTTTCATAACTATTAAGACCTACTTGATGCCCTTCAGATTCTAAGCCCAAGAAATCATTGAAAACTCGCGCTTTTGTTGTTTTGTATTTGGAACTTTTATAAACAGGAACGTAGTTTTTCTTTAAGCATCCCATTGTCCGACTACTGCCTTGTTTCCAGATGAAGGAGTCAGTATCTACTTTGCTCGATTCTGTAGAATCAGAATATATGCTTTCATAATCCTTTTCCAACGGAAAATCTTTATCAGATGTTGTCAAATCAGAAGCACTTTCATTTTTATCTGTTGTGTTATCATTAGTTTCATCCATATTTCTAGTTTCTGAAGCAGCATTCGAATTGTCTGCATGATTTTCTTTGAATGTAACTATGCGTTTGGAATCCCTTTCTTTTGGCGGTGATAATATTATATTGTAAGGATAAATATTTTGGTTCCGTCCTAGTATCATGTTTTTAATCTCTGAAGAATTAGCTTTTCTTACAGAGTTGGGACATACTCTTGGCAAGGTGAAGTCTTCTGTGTCTGGAAACTCCTCATGGTGCTTTACAGGATCGATTGATTTCGCATCATCGTCATCTTGGATGATTATGGGAACTTTTCTTTCTTCTGCCACATTAACCAAAACACATATTTCATCTTCCTTTATATCAATTACGTTTTGTGGGTCAATTGTACTGTGGTTTGTTAAAAGATCTGGAGTACTTGTTACAATACTGGATTTACTCTGTGTTCCGTTCAACTTTTCAGAATTATCATCAGAACTTTGAGATTCTGTATCTACAGGGTACACCTGTGAAATGTTTATACTTATTACTGGAGCAGAAATACATTCTTCTGACAAGTTACGATTTTCCTTACAACAAACGTGTTTTGATGTAGATGAACGTTTTCTTCTTCTAGGTGGAGGTACAATTATTGTTTGAGTGCATCGTTCGTTTTGAGTTACCATATCAGTCATGACGTATGAATTTTTATATGTTACTCTCCTCGTTTCTGTAGATATGTCACTAGAGTGGAGCGATCCCGTTGGTCCGACGGCTATTTCTTTACAACGGGGTGTCATTGGCACCGTCTCAGTAGCTACGTCTCGACAAAATGCATAAGGATGTCTATTTCTGGAAACGTATGAATAAAGATCTGTTTGCACATCAACAGCTTGATCTTTCACACGAGTCACCGTTAGTCTTGTCTGTGTATGCGCTGGTATTCCTATCCTTCTCTTATTTCGAATAGCTTTCTGACTTAACTCCATAAGTCTCTGGCGTGCATTTGTGCAGATCTTTAGTTCACTTAATGGTTCCATTATTTTTCTGTCTACCATTGATTCTACTTTAGAGACAGCAGCTTCTTCCTTCTTTTTTAGTTTTGTATAAAGTCGTTCTGTTACTGACGCTACAATTTCTGCCCGCTGATTGTCATGCAGGATAGTTATATGAGGGACTTTTGTTTTATCTGTACTCGGTGCTTCATTTATACTAGCTTCACTTTGACTTGGTAGAGTAGTCACCAAATTGCTGCTTTGGCTTACTGTCGACATGTCGTCATTTGCTAAAACTTCTTGAGATCTGAATTGTCTTTTTTTATGTCTTAGTGGAGCAACTACTTTAAGGTCATCTCCGCTGCTCGCTCTCTCCAGAGCTGGTCCGAACAATTTGTCCATCTCTTTATTAATCTCACTTGCAATTGTCAAATTTTTATCCACGGTGTTAATGACATCTGAACTGCCGCTAGCTACTGATGATGCTGTGGACTCAGAATTGGTCGCGTCAGGTTTGGGACGCGCAATATTCATAATGTTGCCTATGATTGCTGCTTTATTTAAATCTTCATGTCGAGAATCATTTTGATTTACACGTGGTGCCCAATGTTCTTCATCAAATAAGATTTTACCGGTTTCTGGTACCTGAAAAAAATTAGTCACATGTAATTTTTAGTTATTTCGCGGTTATTGATTTAAATCACAAGATACTTCTACGTACATATCGAATATGGTTCCTTGAGAGTTCAGAGATGAGTTGATTCAGCTGTGCTTGTAACGCAGCTCTGGTTGCGACGTGCGATCCACAACTGACAGTGCGGGGTGTCGGGAGCTGGCGAGCTCGGGCCGCCCAACGAAGTGTTGAGGCCGACTCACCGTAGCAGACGACACTTGGAGACACAGCTGCATAAACAAACATATTACAAAACGATCATCACATCACATTAATTCCAGTAGGAATATTTTGATGTAAACAAACACGTGTTAGGTTTAATGGGTGTATGATTGCATCGGTCAAGGTCAAAACAGCTTTCAACACAAAACTGCTTTAACTGTTACCGACTGTGATTTAACTTTTGCGCATAACTAATACACATTTGATTTGTGTCAAGGTTCCATCTGAGAGCTAGTCATCGACCTCGTAGCTTACCTAACACTCTAATTAAACAAAACTAGTGTTGTGCAATGCATTTTATAATATTTGTTATACTTATACTCGATGAGTGTGCATAAAAAAGATCGAAACCTTGTTCGGCGTTCAATTATTGTTTCTGTTTAAGTTAGTGGGGGGAGGAGTTGTAATGATTCTCTTATGTGTTTATGTACTTACTAGCTATGATAAACGTGCTGGCGCCGCCCGTGAAACAGTCCTTCAATAGCCACGTGAGTGCCGAGTCACGGTAAGGAACGAATTTGCCTCGCGTCGAACCACCGTTTACTGACAACAAAATTGAGGCTATTTAACAACAAAAAATATTAAGACGAATTATTAAACCAATGATTGGTTGTTTGTTGACTTTGTCAGCTTAGAAATCTTAAGCGCATTGGTAAACAGATTTCCTGTATAATTACCATTTCGATCATAGTAATCTCATCATGTGTCTTTTGTGTGCCTACCTAAAACTATTAGCTAAAATTAAACAAACATTATGTCCTTAAACATTGTATCTTATACACAAATTTACCTCAACCCTTTACTTTGTCGAATAACAGCTTCATATTATGCAAAAAAAGTAAAAGTTTCATAGAAAACAGTCGTGTATTTTCCTCATTAGAGACTACATGGGATTAAAACCCCGATGCTGCAATGTCATTATTATACCGGCATTTGACGCACGTTTTGCCAATTTGCATGCACTTTTACCACATAGCAGCTATTTCAAAATATGTGTGACCTAGAGCTAGTTTTTTAGCTCGTAAACTCTATGAACCGCTCGTAGAAGCAGATATAATATATTTTGAGTAGTTTAAAATATAATTCTATTTTCCTATTCGTAGGAGTGTGAAAAGGAGCACATGTGAAAAGACCCACTTGTAGCTAGTTAAATTGTTAAATTATGAGCGAGCCTTCTACTCTACATTAGTACTGAACCGATTTCAAGGATCAACGAAACCAATAATAGTCGTTTGGTTTGATCCAGCAATGAAATATAGTTGGCGTCTGCGCAGTTTCTCGACCAGACACCTAATTTAATCTAATTAGCAAATCATACGCTGTTCAAATCTGTCGCTGTACTGATTCATAGAACGATGTCTTAATCTACTCAGTATAATATATATATATATGTGTGTCGCAACACCTGCTCACGTGTTAGAACTTCGTGTTGATCACGTTTATCTAGCTGAGAATCACTGTTCCAAAATCAGAAACGAAAATAGCGAAACAAACCTTTTTTTTCTGTAATGAGATAAATTAATGATTATTTTTTCCCGCGGGCGTCGTCATGAAAACATGGGACTGCACATTTGATAGAGGCCAGGCTGCAATGATCTCTGATAATCCGAACCCTTTCAAATAGGGTTCTCTCCAACCCGTCTGCCAAGCATGGATGTAAGGCAAGACCACCTCTTGCAGAGGAAGCCCATGGTCCAAAAGTGAATAGTCACGGACTGATGATGTCGTAATGATCGATTAATTTCATATCGATGATCCAAATCTTTTACACAATTCCAAAATTGTACTCAAAACCTAGTTTTGTAACACTAAGAAACTATACCAAAAAAAACATATGTATTTATGTAATACATAGATTGAGGTGAAAAGCAAGTAGTCTTTTTATGGTATATAAGCCGGTAAACGAGCCTACGGATCACCAGATGGTGCAATCGCCGCCGTCCATGGACATCCGAAACACCAGAGGCGTTACAAGTGGGTTGTCGGCCTTTTGGGGTTAGGAATTTAAGGGTAGTTGGGGAATCGGGGATTGGGAAGATTGGGAAGGGGGTAATTAGGCATTCATTACATACCTAGTGCTGAGATGACGTTGCTAAGTGCAACCAAAGACTTGTTTATGTTAGCGCCTTCCTTCTGCCGGCCGCCGCCACAACCTTCCCAACTTGCTTTCTCACTGCACAGAAAACACCAAATTAATACAAGCGTATTTTTACAATAACTATCGTGAGACATACTAACTTAACTAAAAATTACGGTTTACTCGTATATTAATGGAGTAAAGCTCTACTAGTTTCGAGTACGCGACAGTAGGATGCGCGACGTCGCCGCGTCTGCGCACGCTGCTTATGATGAAGAGGCCCTATGTAACTCGAAACTAGTAGAGCTTTTCCCCATTAATTTGAAGCGTATTGTGTAATGTAATGTTAGTACTAATGCCTAAACTTTTAATTCTATAGGTATTCTTGCTTAGTACCTGTTCTATGTACTTAGTGCCCGTACAGTATGTGTATTTTAACGTTACCTCATTTTATGCCCTAAAGGAATATGCGAAGGTGTTTTTCTCCAGGTCTAATGTAAAAAGTATGTGTAAGAAGAGAAGTAGAAGCGTTAATAAGGACAATAGGGCAACTGTTTATGATGTTTTATAATTTGAAGTTAATTTACATTTAATTTGCCCTGCAGGCATGAAGTAAGTATGTACCTAACCTATAATACAAGTTCAAATATTGATTTATGACTGTCTCTAGCATTTTATTTTTCCTTGTAAAATAAACGTAGATATTTCTCCATAACGAAGTAAGATTGTGCCGCCATATTTAGCAACGTGATTGACCAACAATACTAGTTGGTGATGTTTAGCATAAATCTGCGTAAATGAATAAAAAATATTTCTTAACGTGCTTATAATGTGCTCGGAACATCTCAACTGATATTTCTTGAGGAGGAGGTAAGACAGAGGTGCATTTTTTATTGTTTTACTGTACATAATTTTCTGTTTAAATTAATGCATATTAGGTGCTCTAAGGACTTGTTTCACAATGTTTGGATGGCCGCTATGTATCAGATATCTGTCAATAAGTTTATCGGGCGTGAACGTGGTGAAACAGGCGCTAGGAATCATTTGTTGTGGTTCATCTACATCTCTAAGTTCCTGGTTTTATCTTTCTCAAATAGTCAGATCGTCCGCGAAATAAACAGTCAATAAAGCCGGTTGCAGAACACAAACTAACCTAAGTTATTTTAACTTCTTTTGCATAGCCGCAACGCAGTTTTCCATACTTGTAAACTATGCGAATTACTTGAGCCATGTGAGTATGGAAATGCTATGGCATACCTATATACCGACTTTATGAACATAGATATAATAAAGAAATTGTTAAAGATAATAATTTAAATTAATAAAGATGTTTTCAATATTTCTGTGATAATGACTATTACTCATCTATCAGCTATAGCTTTGTAGATGGCTATGAATAACAAATTGTGTAAGTATTTAGTCAGAGTAGGGCTTCCTTCACTCTACAGGTACGACGAAGCTTAACCTAGTCGATGCTCAGTGGATTAGGGACATTAGCCTCTCGTACTAACTTGTAATGGGGTGAATGCCTATGTGCCTACATATATGCATACCATACAATCATGTCATTTCAAAGTTGACTACTTTATAAACAGCGACAGTTTGTTATGTGTGTAAAGTCAGTTTCCGCCTTTTGTCCTATCAAAAACAGTCATAATCTAAGATTTTAAAATAATGGTAAATGTGCTGATCTCTCTCGTTTGTATGTAACACCTATGTCATGTACCACAATTGAGCAAATAAATAAACAAGTATAAGTAGATAGCTAGAAGTTATATTATTATCAATGTCTAAATGAAGGAAAATTATTAATCTATAATATAAAAATAAGTAGGATTTTCCTTTCTGACGCTATAACTCCAGAACGCACGAACCGATTTCCATGGTTTTACATTCGTTGGAAAGGTAAGAAGCCAAGAAAATTCAGGAAAAAATCAAGAGAAAAGCAAGAAAACAGGGAAAATCATTGGTGGCGAAACGGAATTCGCCGGGTTCGCTAGTTCAGTATAACTTTTACAGTATACAAGAGGCTTTGTGAGTTCAGTGTACCTTCCAGCTAGATCAGCAAGGTGCAGTGTGGCGTGTGGTGTGGTGATCTCAAGCAGCGCGTGGGATCTGGATGAGGTGGAGTTGCGGCGCGTGGCTGCGGTGCGGCGGCGGCGTGTGCCTTCTGCTACCAGCGAGAGCAGAGCCTCCACGTCTTGCACGGACACGCGGCGAAGATCTACCCGTGGAATGGTATGATGGGCATGAGTGGGTGCGAATAGGGATGATGACGGGGTTTAAAAATTTTAAGTCGGACGGACTAAATAAGTCCGTCAGTTAGGTAATGAAAAAGGCACGTATTTTTTTGTATAAGGAAACGATACTTACATAAATGAATCAAATTATAGGAGTGGGAGTCACGGACGTCAATATAAAACGTGCATAAAAGTGGCGCGCTATTTAAAATCAATATATCGTCGAAAATACTTTTTTTTAACCCGTAAGAAAATAATAAACACGCGTCTTATGTTTTAAAATAATCTACCAGACGGACATTAGATAAAAAATTGTCATCTACCCTATTATGATTGTAGCATTAGGTAATGAAGGTAGTGAAAATTAAGCGATAGCAATACTTATTTCTGTTTGGTGTAATGATGACGATGAAAACCGTACTAATGATTATTATGTTTTTCTAGCAAGTAGCCCACTGACACGCAGAACGATTTCGTCAAGGTGGAAGGTGTCCATTACCGCAAGGTAAATGGTGGGTTCTCGTTCAACGTGGCTAACTAAAATAGAGACTTTAGTTTAGCAGTTAAAATAGTAATTTCTTCCGGCTGATGATGATGATTGTCTAGTAGGATCAACAGTACAGTTAAACTACCAAGCTAAAAATAACCTACTTACTTTGAACATAAGGTCCTCTGGAGGGATGCTCACGGACGCGCAGATCTTTGCGCGCGTTTCCTCTGCGTCGCGGTAGAGAGTGGCAGGGAGGGAGCGGTACTTCCCCGGAGAGTAAATCGTGCACTCGCTCGTTGTATATCTCTAAGAAACTGACAGAAAAAATATATTATTATAAACTCTGTAGCGATCGTTGTGAAGTTTAATCTTGATCAAACATAATCAGAAGAAGATAGGGACTTCTTTCCTGTTCTCGTTAATATTGGACTGTAATAAACGCAAGATTTTCTTAGGTACTTATAATGCAAATGTATCTTGATGGCAAATACAGGATTGTAGATATCATTAATTTTATCGAGTGTATCAGTTCAGTAACCTTTTGTGGTTAAGAACATGCAGAAAATATTTAAATTGCCCAAAAAATTTCAGTCCCGCCTATGTTATTGGAAATAATGAAAATATAAAAAATCTATTATAATTTATATTCAAATTGACACCAGAAGTTTAATTAGTCTTTTCTGAATACTTAACCATTGTTAACTGTCCACCTGTAGGTAACGAGTTAACAAACTGTGTGCCAGTTAACTCCAGTTAGTCACGGCACCACTAATCGTTGCAATAAATCATCGCAATTTAACGCAAAACTAAACTTTGTTTTAAACTAAGTTTGAAGTTTTAACTATGTGGAAATTAGTGTGGTAGAATTACGTGATATTCTGTTCTGTAAATAGGAACGGTTTTACTCTAAGTATTTACTTTTAATTATTCATTTTTCTTGACGGGAGAAGTTCATCCAATGACTTCTCTCCGCCGAAGTAAGACAAGAGAGAGATTGAGTCAGACTCTTACTGGCTAAAAGCCACCCCGTTCCTATTCCTGCTATGAACCGATAGATTAGGCCGTCAGCAACACTGGACTCTTCTGATAGTCTTTTTATGTACTTTTATCCGCTTGCATACCTAAATAAGTGCACTTGTAACCTAACCAACTAATATTATTCATGAAGATGACTGCGCAATACAATTAGCTTCCAGTATAAGTAGGTATTCGTGGATGCTGGAGGCGGCTTATCATTCCACGTAGAGGACTAACGGCCTCCCCGTTGGCCTTTATTCAGCAGTGGACGTCTTTCGGCTGATGATGATGATGATGATGATAAGTACTCGTATGGTCGGCAACGCAGTAGTGATGGTTGCAAATCGAGACAATTAGGCTAAAGGTGATTCTTTATGACGTTTACCTGTAAAAACACTTCTTTATGTGTCTATGTTATTAATATTAACAGCATACATAGTGGGAATGAAGCAATTGGAATCACGTAGTTATTATGAACGCGAGGGCGGGACCGCAGCCGTCCGACACCTCGCACCGTGTGATACAGACGCAATAAAACAACTCGCCGCCGCAAAACGAACTAAACACATGGATATTATTGTCAACCCTTGAACAATATTATTTGGAACTTGAAATTTATTAGTACCTTTATACCTTCGAATTAAAAAAATAGACACATTAATATAATTTTGAATAGATTACCAACTAATGTTTAATCATCTAAGATAGTTTCTTTTATCGTAACGTAATTAAATAAAACGATAGCCTTACGATCTCGAATTCAATATTAAAAAAAAACAACTGAATCCACAAAGTAGGTACCTACTTACACATGAAATTATTTTGGGCGGGAAATTAGTACGTTACTTTTTTGAAAATAAAGCAACAACAACAAACACTTTCTTCTGTCATAAAAGTAATATACGCAATTAAAAACATTATCACCTTAAGATAATTTTGAATAAATTAGTTACCTACTAATATTTGTTTACACATTTATCTATCTAGTTTTTTTTTCATTGATCGTAATAAAATAAAACGATAACCTTAACTACGATCAAAAAACATGAATCCACAAAGTACACATTAAATTATTTTCGGCGGGAAATTATAGTTACATTTTTTTTCAATGAAGCAACAACAACAAACACTTTCTTCTGTCATAAAACTAATATACGCAATTAAAAACAGTATCTTTACCTTTATATATTTTCTAAAAGATGAACTATACAACAATGGGCAGATTCCGTAGGGGTGGCAAGAATATCGCGACGCGTCTGCACACGGGGCGCGTTCCACAACCACTCACAACTCAGAAAGGACTGAAGGAATGAACCGCCGCTGAAGCCCTACCAACTAGCAACTACTGTCGTTTGAAAAATAATCTACAATCCACATTCTAGACAAAGCCAACTGAATTGGAATGAAATTATTTCTTTGTGTGTTAAAAATTTCTTTCGAAAGAATGAAAATGTTTATTTTTATACATTACATGAACAAAGGATTATATGGAAATTTTTGTAGATAATATTTACAGTGGGATCTCGGCATGGGATTGATTGAAAAAAAAACGAATTATTGAAATGATTTTAGTAAATTGTTGTTTTTATGTGGGAAGATAGCTAATCTTCTGGATATTTTTACTTAAGCTAAAATACCATAACCATTCCAAATGCACGGCAATAGTAAGTCATTTAAGGACTTACTGTTGCCGTGCACTACCTATTTCTTGCAGTCATTTTATTGGGGGCTCACAAATAATGTAGATGTGATCCCTTAATGATAAGTAGATAGCTTGGTAGATAAGTTATTATTATTTCTATCTGTCAACTTCGTTGTTTAATCAAATTTCCAGTATATAAAATATTCAGATAATCTAGAGATCTAGTAATCCAAGACAATAACAAACACCTTACCCAATAAAGACAACACACCAGCCACAATACAGTGAAGCTATTAGGCAACAAATACGATAGTATCCCCATTATTCTTGTATCCGCACCTTGAACACATGTAGAGGTATATGGAGGGAGATATAACGAAGATAAAGCCATGAATGCCATGATGGCAGGGTGCTAAAGGCTCGCGTGTTATTTCAGCCTTGAGGTCAGGAAACACGGTGCCTCTTTATTACAACGCAAACTTAATCGAATACAACCCACAATATATTACACGAGTGGAAAAAAACAATTTGTTCCAACTTTTCAACGCGCTATTATAGGTGTGAAAAGCGTTCCTATGTCCTTTGGAGGACTTATTCGGATATTTCTTGGTAAAAAGTGGTCGTTGGTGTCATTTAAGTTATAGAAAGGATTAGATTTTTAGGTTTTTGTATGTTAGAGATAGGTACGTTAACTTAGTGAAAAATCTAATTTCAATAATAACTAACCGACATTAGTGAGTTCTTAAGTGGACCTACACTTCACCCTAGGATCTAAGTGGTATCATCAAGTACCTACCTATGTAAATTGTCAATGACTATTGTTTGCCCTCTAATAAGTCTTAAGTATCCATTACCAGATTTTCAGAGTTATCGAGAGATATAGCGATACTTAGGAAGCGAGCATCAGGAGTGAAATTATGGCGCCATACCATAAACTTTCTTAGACACCAAAAAACAGGTCTCATGGGTCTCTTTTTATGGGATGGGAAATAAAAGAGGAGACGGTTCGCCTGACGGGACGTGATCAGTGCCAAGCATGAATTTACGCAACTTCATCAGAGGAGTTACATGATTACCTCCAAATCTGTACAATCTGGTAGAAGCAACTGACTGGACTTTGGCATTAGATACAACAATTATTCTGGAAGTCACTGAGGCATATTCTGAAGTGGATGTCTTGTGGCTGATATGCTGACGATGATGAAGCCATCCAGGAATAGTTTAAATAACTTTATTTTGTAGGTCCTATAATTTTTGATATAAAAGACAATCATGTGAAAGGTGAAAAAATATACACATAGAATCTACTATTATTATCACGAAAGCCTACGCATATAATGTTCACAATCATTTACCGTGAAAGAATTGACGCCAATGAAATAATGACGCGACACCCATTTCATTTTGACAATCGCATCGCGTGCCACACACCTATGGCTTCTTCACACGGAATGCATAAATGATACAAACAATTTACTTGCCGAAAACTGCTATTGGAAATAGACTTAGAAGCAACAAAAATTACCTACGGACAAACAATGGCTTTTGTGGAATAATGTGGAATCAATAATTCTATGTTTTAAACTTTGGTTCCTACTCCAAAGTACTTACTTTCCAAGGCTCGGAACCGGTTTAAAAAATACCGGTTAATACCGGTTTATATCGGTTTTCCTCCGAACTTTTCTTAAGAACGTGAACATTAAAGAACTTTATTTTAACCTAAATTAACCGGTTTATTCGACGAGGGGCATGTCGGTACACGCGTTGAAATATTATTATTGAAATAAGCTGAACAGCGCGCGGCGTTTCTTTGATGTGCGTCGTATTAACCGGTTTTTATTGCTCTAAACCGGTTAATCCGAAAAAACCTTTATGAAAATACTGTTCCAAATACCGGTTTAAAAACACCGGTTTCGCGAACGAAACCCAATGTAAAGGTTTTGCGTACAAGTACATAATAACGGTTTGAAAATTTAACCGGTATCCGAGCCTTGGTACTTTCTACTACAAAGTTTCATTAGAGACTTACTCGTAAATAATATCTGCGAAATTGATAAATGTTGCCAATATTTTACATATGCAGTTTCGGTTTCGAGTGGGATTTCCACAAGATTTCCACTTTTATAAATATAAAGAAACATACACCGGGAGTCAGCGATAACCTACGAACTACATAAACGAATTTCACCTATGTAGTAATCGATCGGCAGATTATAATCTACCACTTGAACTTTTAGGATACAACTTAGAGGCCAAAGAAAATAAAAAAGTCACAATCACACACCACTAAAAAGAAATTATGACATCACGTAATACCTGATAGTGAAGTCAAACGGCTGCAGTTCATACAGAGCCTTGCAGAGTCGAGGCACCAACCCAGGCTGTGTGTCACTTCCCATCATAGTGTGAGTCTTGCCCGTCGCACTCTGCCCGTACGCCAGCACGCATGCTGAGCAGCCTCGTGACACGCTGGATATCACTTCTTGGCCAATGGTTTCGAAGACCTGGGAACGCATTTTTTAAGACATTGGGAATATTCAAACGCATCTCCTGGTGGTAAACAATTGGCGCTATCGATCATCTGCAATATTAAAGGCATTACCAATGCAGTGCCGATGCTGTGGCAGGTAGGAATCAGGGAATTCGTCTGATCTCAGGAATTTTCTTTCTTTACAATAGACTTCTCCATTAGTCTAGAGGTAAAATAGGCTAACTGCCGAACTTGAAATTCAAGTAAACAATTCCCAAAATTATATGTCAGAGTTACCTTCTCCTGTGACGCATAGGACGGATGTGTGACTGGACAGAAGCTGTCGAAGGTGTAGTCCGCGTAGTACTGCCTGATGCGCTCACGGCTGTCGCCCGCTCCAGATATGCTTACCTAAGACAAGACAATAAAAAATACTTACATAGATAACTGATACGAACTTGTAGCTGTATGTAATGTATGAAAGTCATCTACAGCACACTTTTAACGGTATTTACGAGTCTAATGCATCAGTGGAAGATCCTATACTGTGACTATACACCAGACACGTTTCCAATCTTCGTCCTACATATTAGATTATGGTAACTCTTCGACTGATCTCGAAAGCCGACTGACCCGTCTTACACCAGCGTGCACTATAATTGTTTAGTCTTACATCACTGCATCACTACCATCGTTTAATCCTGTACGCCACCGCACCATCAACCTTAGATGCTTAAAGTCTGGCTCTTCCCAGTTATCCATAAGTACTAGTATGTGATTGTGACTTACTTTGATATTAGTAATCGTAACTGTGTTACTGTCGACCACGTTCACCACAGGCACGCGATCCTTCTCCGATCTTAACTCCCTGTAAAATTAAAATACTATTTATTTGATAGGTATTTAATGGAATAGTACCCTGGGCCTACTAGCCTACTAACTGTTACAATATACCGGGCACCAACCTAGACTCTGTACTACTACTACTAAAAAAACACAGATATGGGAATTAAACCTGAGACCTCTTGCTCGGCTAGTCACGCTTACGATGTCTAAATTAATGTAGCGCAATGGCTGCTCAGCCGACTGCTGCTCAAGGTGCCGCGGGTTCAATTACATTTATCGCGTGGATTAACAGAACTCATTGTATGATATCTATAAATTGTTTTCTCAATTCTAATTGTGGTGTGTATGTGAATTAATTTTACTAATATTATAAATGCGTTTTATGAATTTCTGTGTTTTTGCTACTCAATCACGTCAAAACGGCTGAAGGGATCGGGATGATTATGGTCTGGAATAACACATAGGATACTTTTTATTCCACGGATACGCGGGTAAACCCGCGAGCAGAGTCCAGTATGTTTATAAGCGTAAACGACTCAACCCCGGAAAAAAACATACATAGGACCACTTAAAAAATGTAGATGCCCAATAAAGTAATTTGAGAATAAATTAATAAAACTCACCTTTCGCTAAATGGTCTTACTCGAATCGCAAGTTTGACGTTGGACATCCTCCTTGTTTACGAACTTCGAAGAATAGAACTCACTTAGATATGTAGGTAGGTAAAATACAAAATAACAATGCGTTTGGCAAAATTGCGCGCACAATCAATGTTTGTATATAGGTATGTATGAAGACTATTCCTATGTAGGCGCTCAGCTATGTACCATTGTTTCAAATGGACTTTTTCTATTTACTAAAACCCGAATAAGAGAACTAGTTCAGTATGAACAAACTTGATTGGAAGCTAAAAGTATAATGAACTGTCTTCGGAAGTCCCGTACTGGACAGTGCTATTTTAAGAACGCACCCTTCCTGTTGCTCTTACTTAAGAAAGCATCATAAAAATAGATTTTGTTCCTTTTTCAGTCGTATCTTTACTAAATGTACAGGTACTGAAAAGTTTTTCTGCGTAGACTACTTAGCTAAAGTATTTTTTTTTAATTATTGTGTAAGTTCGTAGTTCACATGTTTCTAAGTATATCATTGCTTATCTTATGAAATGCAATCACAGTGTTCAAAATCATGCTTTGCCTTGTTTGTGTCTAGTGGCTACTAGGTACTAAAATAAGTTTGGTAACACGGCTATTTTAATTTTAAAAATTAGCCATCTGTCGCTGTCAAAATTAGAAATGCTGCCAAGTTTGTCAATTTGCCGATTTCTAAGCTATATTCTAAAAAATCTAAATAACAAAAAAATACTGATTGTTTTGAACAAGTTTGCTCTTCAATTACCTACATATATTTCTGATGGGTGAAAAACTTAAAATACCTTTTACACAACGTATTTGATTACCGAAAAAATACGTCTTTGATTATTTAATTTTTGGCAGTTTATGTGCAAAGGTGTATGCATCTTGGCAACACTGATCACTGACATTTAACAAATGACAGGAAGACATTTTGAGAAAAAAAATTGTTTGATAGATTGCTGACGGAACGTTTTTTAATAAATATAAAAATAGAATTATACTTGATTTAATGCAGAAGTTGAACTTAAAACAACAAAAATAAGTTAGTGATATTCACAGAAAGGTAACTTATGTTTTTTCTTTACTACTACAGTCATAACTTAGAAATGTATCGAACATTTAGTAAACATTGAAATAGAAAACAATTATTAATACTTTTGATTTTTTACACTAGATAAACAGATAAAGATTACATTATGAGATTTAACACAAGTTTAAATCTTCGCACTTTTGACCTCCCATTAATTAAGACTTAGGTTATAGAAGAAATCAAAGAAAGTATCACGAACAAAATACTCGCTATAAACAGTTCTACTTATTTAGAAATTGAGAATGAGGCCACAACCATAGCTTATCTTGAATATAAATAAGTAATTTCACCTCGTTGTCATCACATTAACAATAGTTTTGTATGAAATTCACCATATAATTGCTTGACAAGAAAGTGTGTAATTAAACTTAACTTCAGTCACATAGCTCTATTATCATAGTATCCATGATGTTGCATGACCTGCTAACCTGACATACATTTCAATATAGTTTTTAATTTGGTATTTATAATCTGTAGTAGTCAGTATTTGCAGCTACAATGCTGCAAACTGCAACACAAGTATTATCAATCATTTCAATCTTATTTTTATCAATGTCATACTTATCAGTCACCTAAAAGTCATACACAAACATCTTGTACAGCGAAACCTTCAAAAAAGTGCATAATATGAATCTAAACATAGATTATAAGCACAATAGAAACAAATTATACAGGTTATAAGTCAAATAATACTTGAAGAATATTAACAATACACACGGGAAATAGAACATAACAAGATTGTATTGAAGATTGTCTTCTGAATTACCATGACAATACCGTAAACATCTTGTTCAGCTTCTAACTATATTTCTGATCATTCTTTATTCAGCTGCAAAGATGTTAGTACGGACGCTGACGAGGTCCTTGTGGAACACAGCAGTGAGGGTTGAAAAGAGGTTTCTTGCCTCTGAGCCTCTGAAACCGCAACCTGAAGAGAAGGAGGGAGTTGATCCAGTCCAAGTAAGTATAAAACTTAGGCTTTCAATATTATAACCAGATTTACTAAATGATAAATGATAAATGATATTTATTTTGCAAATAGGTTATAAAATAACACTTTTACACGTCAATCTCTTAAATAACTAGATGAGGCCGGCATTTCCTATCTGACTACTCTGAGAAGAAATGCCGAAACAAACTCAGAGGTCATAGTCTCTTTTAGAGTCCAGACAAAATCAATTAAAGATGTCGGAGAACCGTGCAAGTTGATTCTGTAGTGGTCTTTTGAGGAAAGAACCACAGCAGTTTGAGCGGACCTGTTCAGATGGCAGCACGCATGTGTCAGTTTACAATCAGCTCAGCTGACGGCTGTTGCTGAATGATCCGACGAACAACACCAACCAAAAGAACATTTGGGTAGGCCACACAAATGCTCAAACTGTCAGAATATAATTTACTAAAAATAAAATGACTAGCAAAAGTCTCACACGGTCCTCAAACTAACAATTTTAAAAGGAAATATAAAAATATAAAAGGAAAAAAAATATATAAAACAATGTCAAATTATGTTAATGTCAAATTGTATAAAAAATGTAACTATATGTTACAAACATGTCAGCAAGACCTGTGTGGACATTATAGCAGTTCATTCCCAAGCCTGACTATCCTCCAAGTAGTCTTTTATTTTATAAAAAGCTTTACTACAAAGTTTTTCTTTAATAATATTTTTAAATTTACCTAGGTTTAAACTTTGAATATGGCTGGGAATTTTATTGTAAAAGCGTATACATTGACATCTAAACGAACCGCTTATTTTCTTAAGTCTAGTAGTAGGAACAACATATTTATTTTTATTTCTAGTGTTGATATTGTGTATATCACTGTACTTTTTAAATAATTTTATGTTTTTATGAGCATACACTATATTTTCATAGATATATTGAGAGGCAACAGTCATTATATTAATTTCTTTAAATAGTTCCCTGAGAGAATGCCTCGGACTAAGATTATAAATTGATCGAATGGCTCGCTTCTGCAGCACAAAGACAGACTGAATGTCAGCAGCATTCCCCCACAGGAGAATACCATATGACATGATACTATGGAAATAACTAAAGTATACTAGACGCGCTGTATTTACATCAGTTAAATTTCTAATTTTTTTAACGGCATATGCTGCTGAGCTGAGCCTTTTCGACAACTTATCTATATGTGGGGCCCACTGTAGCTCAGCGTCTAGGGTTATACCTAAAAAGATAGCTGAATCTACAGGGTCCAACTCCCCGCCCTTGATTAGCACGCTGGTTTTGACATGCCTAACATTTGGTGTTGTGAATTTAATGCATTTAGTTTTTGATTCATTAAGTAGCAAGTTATTGGCACTAAACCAGCGTACTATTTTTGAGAGAGCACTATTTACATGATCACTGACTAATTGTCCACGTTTGAGTTTAAATAATAAAGAGGTATCATCAGCAAACAGTACTATCCCATGGTTATCCTTTACAAGGTAAGGTAAGTCATTAATATAAATAAGAAATAAAAACGGACCGAGAATTGACCCCTGCGGAACACCCATCCTAACAACAGACCCGGCAGAAATTTTCCCGTTAATCTCAACTCTCTGAATTCTATTACTCAAGTAAGAGATAAGTAGGTCCAGAGAGTTGCCCCGCATTCCATAATGGGATAGCTTCCTGATCAGTGTTTCATGAAGGACACAATCGAACGCCTTGGATAAGTCACAAAAAACACCCAATGCGTCCCCCGAGTCCTCCCACGCGTCATATATGTGATTAAGAAGTTCAACACCGGCATCAGTTGTTGAACGACCCCTTGTAAATCCAAACTGGTTACCATGCAATAATTTATTTCTATTAAAAAATCTTTGCATCTGATTTAGAATAATTTTTTCAAAAATTTTACTGAATGTAGGTAGTACTGAAATAGGTCTAAAGTTAGTGGGGTCAGAAGTACTACCCGATTTAAATAACGGAGTTATTTTACTATTCTTCATGAGATCAGGAAACACACCACGATCAATACAGTTATTAAAAATTAAAGCTAATACAGGTGCCACAATAGTTATTACAGAGCTGGTAATGTACACAGAATTACCCCACAGGTCAGCAGTCTTTTTCTTATTCAAAGTATGGAACGTTTTAATTATATCTGTATAATCTATGTGTTCAAAATTGAAACTTGAATGGCAAGCTACAACATTTTCTTTTAGTAGAGATTCTGCGACAGTGGGTGATGAATTCAAGGACCTGGTAGTGGAAACAGGAATGTCCGAAAAGAAGTTTTCAAATGCGGCTGCAACTTCAGCATCTGACTTAATTACATTATTATCAATTACCAGATTATATTCACTACTTCTCCTTTTAGATCTTCCTGCTTCACCATTAATAATACTCCAGGTCGCTTTAATTACATTGGAACTGTTTTTTATTTTAGAGCTCAAATATAGTGATTTAGCAATAGAGCAAACTTTTTTAAACAATTTAGAATACTTCTTTACATATTCATTAAATTCAATTGTGTTTATAAATATCCTCTCGTTATACTATTGCTTTGGCCCCGGCCCCCGCATAACAAATTGCAGCGTTGTCTTACGAGTATTTATTGAGTATACCAACTAATGTTGGTACTCTCTCAATATAATTTGCCAAGGGCCCTTCTTTTTATTCAATCCGTCACTCCTTGAAATATAATTAATTAGTCAATCAATTTGATTAATATACATACCTCCCATAACAATTATATTCACAAAAAGATCTCTAGAGCCATTATAAGATTTGATTTTTAATTACATTATAAAAACTTAGCAATAAATTTTAAATGCATTTTAAATTGTGTCTCATAATAATTGACTTTAATGGAATCAAAAAGGTTTCTATACTTATACTATAATAAAGTAATATCTTTTTTCTTTATTACAGTTGGAAGCTTTAGACAAAGACATTTGCCTGCTCGTAGATGAGAAAGACAACTTCGTTGGAACAGCCACTAAGAGGGAATGCCACAAAGTAGGAGAAGACGGCAAGATCTTACTCCATAGAGCATTCAGTGTGTTTTTGTTCAACAAGAGAGGAGACATGCTTCTGCAAAGGAGGGCTAGTCAAAAAGTAATTACTTTCTTAATTAGTAAAACTAGCAAGCCAGGCGAACTCCGTTTTACCACCAATGATTCTCCCTTTTTCCTGCTCTAAACCCATAGAAATTGGTTTATGCGTTCTGGAGTTATAGCGTGAGGAAGGAAAACCCGACTTATTTTTATATAATAGATTATTATTAATGCTGCATCTGTTGTATGTATGTTGATATTTAAAGCCTTCCCACAAAATGGACTTTGACTTGCCAAGTCATGGATAAGGTGATGAAATATACTGTAACTCGCAACTATTGGAATTGGGCAGTTAGCATGGCCTATTAGTATTTAAGACACATAGCTTTAAATAAATAATACTTATATTGATCACTAAGTATGGTCTCTAAAAATGATTTTACTGTTTCCAGGTAACATACCCAGACTACTACACGAATGCATGTTGCAGCCACCCACTGTACATAGATGATAAGGCTGAGGACGTCATCACGGCTGCTAGACGAAGGCTCAACTATGAACTGGGCATTCCTTTAGACCAGGTATTTACACTTTTAGAACAAATTAATTGTTATATGAATCCTTAGAATAGGATTTCTCTAAATTCACATGTGCATATCACATGAACCGCCAATGACAGACCACTGCTACTGACTACTTCTATGTTAGAGAGTTTACCATAATACCACACTGATTAATCAATATGAAGCAGCTTGGTCTCTGCGAAATGTATATTACCCACGATACTCACCGAAAGAGTGGTGGCGACATAACTCCGTTGCCACTGCACTTTTATTATTATTAAAATTGAATGTTTCACCCCGCAGATGGACCCAGAGTTGTTCACGTACATGACGCGCGTGCACTACCACGACCCCGGCGACGGCGTGTGGGGAGAGCACGAGATCGACCACATACTCTTCTTCCAGAGCGACGTCAAGGTCAAACCCAACTCCAATGAGATATCCGAGTACTGCTTCGTACCCAAAGCTGAGTTTAACGCGTAAGTATATTTTGCGCATATGGAATAGAATCAGGCGTTACTTTGCGGAACCATGCCACACTAACAATACAATAGATTTTTAGTATTCATTCCACTTATAGATGTACCTTTTTTTTCACTACATTTCTGCACACCGCATGCTAAAAAATACATCTATAAGCAGAATGAAAACTAAAAATCTATTGTATTGTTAGTGTATATTTTGCGCATTTTTACAGTGCGACTGGCGTTGCATTTCGCCGTGTGAGATAGATACCGGATACCGGTGCTTCAACCCTCTAAATCAACTCCCAAATCCCGTAAATACACTCGTAGCTCCTCTGGTGTTGCGGGTGCGGCACCGGTCGCTTACCGTCACATGATCTATAGAACTATACGTTTTGTCCGCCAGGTTCATACCAACTCTGGAAGGTCCGATCACGCCCTGGTTCAACATGATTCGTCGCCACCGATTGAAGCTCTGGTGGGACAACCTGCACCGTCTGAAGGAACTCGCCGAACCAGACAAGATACAGAAGTTCATGAACGAGACTAAATAACTCAACACAACGCCTTCCCCACACTAGTAGCATAGACAATCAATTAATCCATTATTGGTTTTATTTATGACAGGACAATGGTAAAATTGTTTTTTTTTTTAATTTATTTGCATAAGTTTCTATAGTTCGTAGTTTAGTTAGTGTTGTAACTACCTCTGGCCCAATAATAATGGAATGCTTTTATTTTACGTAGAAATTGAAATAACAAAAGGTTATAATAATGTTGCTTTAGTTTATTCTCATTTATTTACACATGATGTAAAGTTGTACATAGTCGATACATAATAACGACGGGTGCTTTGTAAAATTTAGGCAAAGAGGGGATAATTATAAGAGATAATAATTATCTGTAAAGGAACACGTTATGCCCTGTATAATTTCTATAAATGCATCAATAAATATATTTGTTATTGATAATGTTTGGTTTGACTTTGTTCTCAGGATCACCCTATTTAAAACGAAAAGTGTAAATGCTTCTTACTTGCTTACGCCATTTTGGTTTTCATGTAACTTAGGTACCCTAAGCTACGTACTTGGCGTCAGCACAATCTCTTCTCATATTCTTTGCTCCTCTATCAGACGCCACTCTTTAATAAAATCTCCTTTCCTCTACCATTATTTTCATCTTCCTACAGTCTATCATATATTCAAAGAAAAACATCATCAAATATTAGTCCATTTACTATAGAGCCACGGAGGAACAGACAAACGCACGAAACTTTAACATAATATATCTTTTTATACAATAATACAGACATCTATCTCACTATTAACATATATATTCTATAAGACTATTAACACGAACTTAAAGCACTTCAAAACAATCACAGCCGTATAAAAAATTAATGGTCTAGCAACCCAAGCCGCTGGCAGCTAATAATTATTCATACGTAGATAACTCATTACCATTTATTTACATGACACCGCAATGTATTCGAAGGTGAACAATAAACTACTTAAACGTTTCATGGAATTATCATTATAATGTCAGTTTTTACTAAATAAATACATTTTTCAAATAAAAATTTCGGCATTTTATTCGACAATCTTTTTAAATAATGTTGGTTCGTAGTGTTATAGCGAGTTACAAGTGTGGTCGGATGTTGTGGAATACCGCGCGAGTGGACAAAAAGTTTGTTTGCATCAACGCCGCTATGAACCAGTCGACCGAGGCCGGAGAAATAACGGATGTTCAGGTACTAATACGCTATTATTTACTTAGTTAATCAAACATTATCGAGTATAAGCTCTTAAGTAGAGAAATTATTTAAAAATCAAGTGTCCAGTCATTACATACATCCCATACAAAACGAAATAATGATGCCTCAAAAGAAATAATTAAACTTGTTTAACTTTATTATTAAACCACACTAAAAACTTTTTTAGATAATCAGCTTGGTTTTTTATAATATCAAAAAAAATGCAGATGTTTGAAAGATTTTTGGGTTCACAAATTTGCCAGAATAACTATAGATTTGGATAAAAATTGCCACTGAAGAAGACAGCCTAGTACACAGCCGAATTTTTATTCCGGTATGGTGAATGGTGACTGACGCCTCTGATATATGCTATGAATGTGTTATATTTATTTTATATGCCCAAAAACTTCTTTAACGGTTTCTTCTATTTTCCAGGCAGCATCATTAAAGAATGACATGTGCTTACTAGTTGATGAGAGGGACAACGTCATAGGAACTGCAAGCAAGAGGGAGTGCCACAGAGTAGGGCCTGATGGCATGGTGCCGCTACATAGAGCCTTCAGTGTACTCATGTTCAATTCCGCGGGAGAACTGCTCGTACAAAAGAGGGCTAGTCAAAAAGTAAATATTCTGAGTAAAATTTTTATTAAACTCAAAACGTAGATATCCGATAGTACCTAAAATATAATATCTTATAGTTAAGGGAACCTTGATTAATTAAAGTACCTATACAATATAATATAAACATAATTAAAGTAGGCTATACAATAATTCTGAAAATATTTAGTTATCTAAATGGGAGAAATACGCTTAATAAGGATATGACCACAGTTGAATTCGCGCCCTTTAATAAAACTCGCGTTTCAGGTAACGTATCCCAATGCAATCACAAACACATGCTGCAGCCATCCACTGCTCATCGACGGTGTACCGGAGGACGTCACAACTGCCGCTATACGCAGACTGAACGAGGAGCTAGGGATACCCAAACAACAGGTGAGAAATGCCACATAAATTACTCTGAATACTCTAGAAATGTGATGAGCATATAATTTTGAGTGCTGAATTTTTTTTGAGTGTGATAGATTGAAAATTGGAATGAAGAAGACGTTTTAAGAAAATATTAGGTAATGGATTCTACGAAGAATGATATGAAAGGGCTTTGTTTTAAAGTGAATCTAATTCTAATAGGACAGAATAGAAAAAGAACATTTCAGTAGTTAACATTATAATAATGTATAACAAGTAGCAATCTGTTAACAGCTAAATCGGGAAGACTTCACACTTATATCACGGTTTATATACGCGGACCCTGGCGATGGAGTGTGGGGCGAATACGAACTGGACCACGTGCTCATCTTGAGGAGCGACGTGCAAGTCAAACCCAACCCTAACGAAATCGAAGACGTCAAATATGTCGCTAGGAGTAAGATGGACAGGTGAGTTACAAAATCTATACTAATATTATAAAGCTGAAGAGTTTGTTTGTTTGTTTGTTTGTTTAAACGCGCTAATCTCCGGAACTACTGGTCCGAATTGAATAATTCTTTTTGTGTTGGATAGTGCATTTATCGAGGAAGGCTATAGGCTATAAAACATCACGCTATGACTAATAGGAGCCAAGCAGAGTGGGTGAAACCGCGCGGAAGTAGCTAGTACAATATATTCATTCACACAAAAGTTCATTATGGATATCAAGACTAATTTATTCTGGTGTTGATCAGTTTTATAGCTAACCAGAAGGATCCCATCACGCCATGGTTCAAGTTAATACACCAACACATGCTGCCGTACTGGTGGGACAACCTTCACCGCCTCAAAGACATCGCAGAACCAGACACGATACACTCCTTTGTAAATAAAGATTTATAGAGAATACATAGTTTTTTGTACATATTAATGTATGTACCTAGTACCTACATACTTAAGTCGGTACTTCCCAGCCATTCTCGACAAGTACTTTAAAGTATTAAGTATTGTATAATAAAACCATTAGTTTGTAAGAAAAAAAGTTAAAAATAAAAAGATTTTGACAACAGTTTTTATGCAATAGTATTAGTAATACAACGTTTCAAAGAAGCGGGTATTAAAAAGGTCATATACCTTGACCATTTAAAAAATGTATGTACCAGTACCTACTAAGGTTCCTACAATCATTTTTATCGTGGGACAGACAAGTAACTTCTACCCCTACTCTCTTCCCAACTTCCCTAACAACCCTTAAATTCCAAACCCCAAAAACGCCTCTGGTGTTTCGGGTGTCCATTGACGACGGTGATTTCTTAGTATCAGGTGATTCGTCAGCTCGTTTACCGGCTTCTTTCATAAAAAAACTGATTTGTTGTGACACCCAAGTTTGACCATCTGCAGCAGTATGTTCCTCTATCTCTAGAAATTGACTCATCAACATTTTTAACTGGCAAAAAGAAGCTGATACTATCCGCATGTTTTCATTGCTTTCAAAATCAAATTCTTCTTTCTTGTCCGATTTCTTCACAAGGATTTGCTATCGTCCAACATCTAAACTTAACCATTTACATCTTATCAAGATCGTTCTCTTAATCTATTCATAAATCGGCTTCAACAATTCATCAGAGCTGTTGATGTCAGACCCGGATGACGTCAAATATCTTTTCTTCCCTCGTCTATACGATACGGATACCCAATGTAAAGTCCTAGCTTGTCGAAACTTTCTCTTCTTGAACACTTTCTTTCTAGATTGGTCCTTCAGAGGCTCCGTGTCTGTCAAGGAGCGTAGAAGATACGCTTTGCAAGTGATCTGGTTGCCGACGTGCAAACCGCTTCTATAAGCTGTGTGGAGGTAGCGCACTGCGACCACTTGCATTATCTGTCAAGAGTTTTTGTATTAGAAAAACTTTGCTTTTATGCACACTAAACGTTAACCTATGTAGGTATCTAAGTTTGTAGGTAAGTAGTTACTTATAAAAGAAATAAATATTATCTGACTGTACACCCTAGTGTACCTACATGGGTAAAGACAAACGAGAGGAACCTACCATCGCAATTATAATTAGCGCCATAACAGCATTGAACCGCCACGAGACGGTCATCATTTCGCTGATTAGTTTCTCCTCACAACCTGCGTTCCATATTGTCAATTGTGTCTGTAAATATTTCATAAAAAAGCTATTTTTAAATGGCCACCAAAATTTAAAGTGTCACTTTTAGTGTCGTCACTAGCTCGCTGACTAGGCTGTTAAGGTGAAGGCATCGGCGACGACTTTGTAGGTACTTATATGAAGTAAGGTCAATGACTTTATAGTTTTTCAAATCATTATTCTGAGGTTATGTACGTAGGTACTACTAACCGCAGGGTTGTACTTGTATATAGTGCCCATCTGTGTGACTCCATGGTGTATGCAGGGGTAGAGTTCTTCTGTGGAGCAGCAGCTGTACGGGACGTTGTCCGATACGAACTTGTGGTTTGAACTGTTGGCAAATAACTTCATAGCAGTTCCTAGGCCAATCACAAAATATTAAGTAGGTATCTTCCATTCAGTCATACACAAAGGCCATTCCAGTATAATATTTTAAATACAGCAGTGTCTAGCTAGATGGTCTAGGAAAATAAATCATGGCCATCGTACATTTAAATAGCTGACGTCAATATATTTATTTACTTGAACGATAAAAAAAATGTGCAGATATTAGATACTCTGCGCTTCAACGGTTATTACCTAGATACTAATACGTGGTTATTTGGGACCTATTTAATATTTTGACTGCCAACAAAAATCAGTTGAAGGCAAATCCTCCGCCTGTCATTTTTGCCCCCGCATGTGGCATTTATGCCCCCGTTAAATCTGTTAACTGTGCTGTCTCACTGAATTCCATCGTAAAATCCTGATAATATGATTTTGTAGATAAATATAAAAGTAGGTAGGTACTAACAAAGTCTTTGAATCAATATTCTCCCCGTTCATGTACCACGGTATAAAGAACCACTCCTGGAAGTTGACTCGGCCGCAGCAATGGAATCTGGTCTGCAATCGGTCTATGGCCACCTTTGACGGCAGGTGACTTGAATATCTCAGCATGGCTTTTGTTATACCACCTTTTATTTTGGCTGTGAAAAATTTAGGATGTAATTTTTTATAGGTGGTTACGTACCTACCTATAACTGGACTAGCAGTGTGCTAACAAGCAGGTACCTAGCTCTTTTGAATTGCGGTATGAGAATGACCCACCTTATGGAAAGCAGTTGCCGTAGCTAGGGATCGCCAGAATTGTTGTTTGCGAAGTCATAATTCAAAGTAAGTACCTACGCTCAAGTTTGCGTGCACTTAGGTCAAGGAGTTGTATCTATCTTTATTATTTACGTGCATGCCATAACCATACCTACAGACTGCATTTTACTAATAAATTATTAAACTAAAAACCTCTTATTATAGTCGATTGTAGTCCAGAATAGAACATGATTGCCAAGAAAATGATGATCATTATGATAAGGGCCCAAACGTAGTAGAACAGTCCGTTAGTGACGTCATATTCTCTTTTTGGTAATCCAGCTTTGAATAACTGGTATAAACCATACAGCTAAGGGATAAAATAAATAAATAGATTAATAAACTAAATGCCCTAACTACTTTACGAAATACTTAGATACGAATCTGATGAAGACTTGAGTTTGTAAATATTGTCACCGTCTACCTACCCAAGTATTTTGTTCAAGGCGAAGCATTAAAAATCCTTATTTTTTACCTATACACACACGAAATATATTAACTATTTAAAGAAATATTTATGTAACTCTTTTAGGTGGAGATACCTAATGCTAACTTTGAAACGAATAGATGTAAAATGATTCTAAAGACCTACTATTTAAGTGTATTATGTACACACCTCTATAACAACTGCAATAATAGAGCCACAAGCTATAATAACAGGTATAGCATTGCCATCTGGCCAACAGACGAGATCCAATAGGGTGCCCTCTTCACTTCGAATCCCTTCCGATGTATTGACTAGCCATATTAAGTAGAATATTACAACAGGCATGCAAGCCATCATAAGCATCCTTATATTGTTGAAAGATGCCCATGTTAAAAACATTTTATTTGACTATTTCTTGTTCAAAACTTTGTATTTACAAACGCAATAATTATGTCAAGGAATGTCAATGACAATAAGTGGCAAAGAGTATAATAAGTATAGGGAGTCGGGTGCAATAATATCCACGGTGCATCGACTTCATACCCTATGATGCCATGTATCACGCCTGGCCCTACTTGTCCGTTGTACCGCGGTGTCGTCGCCGTCACGTCGCGGGCCTTTTCCATATTATATTCTTAATGACATGCCCCATTTGTCCATTGCGCTGCGTTGTACCACGACACAGTGGCGTAGCGTAGTGGGGGCGGCAGGGGCGGCCCGCCCCGGGCGGCACTTTTTAGGGGGCGGCAAATTTTAAACAAAAAATAATAAAAATATTTTGTAAATATTTCAACCATTTTATATTTTTTTCGCAACTAGAGATCGGAGAAAGTAGTGATAGTGGGGATGGAACCTTTAATGAGTTGTCCTGCCCCGAGAGGGAACCTTGAGATAGAGTCGACTGTACAAATTTGGACCGAATAAAATAAGCTTACTCTTTAGGCGTAGTCTCGAAATCATGGAAGACGGCCTTGGTCCATCCAATCAATTCATCCATCATAGAAGATCACCAACTACTCAATGACCAGCAATATGGTTTTCGTAAAGGTCGATGGGCTGGGAATCTTCTGGTCTATCTGACACACCGTTATTGGGCACAGGCGATCGGATCTAAGGGGGAAGCGTTGGGAGTTAGCTTGGACGTGGCGAAAGCCTTTGACCGGGTTTGGCATAAAGCGCTTCTTTCGAAGCTTTCTTCCTATGGTCTTCCCGAGAAATTGTGCGAATGGGTCTACTGCTTCCTTGCAGACAGAAGCATTAAGGTCGTTGTCGACGGGGAATGCTCCGACTCTCTGTCTGTAAACGCAGGTGTCCCTCAAGGCTGCGTGCCTTGTTCCTCCTCCATATCAATGATATGTTGCAAATCAGCAGCATTCATTGTTATGCGGATGACAGTACAGGTGATGCCTATTATACCGGCCGCGCTAACATTTCTCGGGAAAACGTCATCGAGAACCGAAACAGACTTGTGTCTGAAATCGAGACTTCTTTGCGGAGAATCTCAGATTGGGGCGAACTTAATTTGTTCCAGTTTAACCCTACTAAGACACAGGTCGGCGTGTTTAGCCCGGTATTAGAATTGGGATACTTGGCATCAACATTTCGAGCGACGTCCATATCCGTGGCCATCTAGAGGATAAGGCTAAATTATCCTCGAAAAAGCTTGGTGTGCTCAACAGATCAAGGCAGTATTTCACTCCAGCCCATCGCCTGCTTCTATATAAGGCGCAGGTTCGCCCCCATATGGAATACTAGTCTCATCTGTGGGCGGGGGCACCCCAGTACCAGGTTCATCCTCTGGACCGGGTTCAGCGGCGTGGGAATCGGATTGTTGAGTGGCAGGAAATTTAAAACCGACTTGACACTTTGGCAATGCGTAGAGATGTAGCTTCGTTGTACATTATATCGCCTATACCACAGGGAGTGCTCTGATTCATGACTGTTCTCGCTGAAAAGTTCTGTATTATGAATGTATGTAATGTGTAGTATACATTAAATTAAAATACCTAAATAAGGGGGCGGCAAAATTGTCTTCCGCCCCGGGCGGCCGACACTCACGCTACGCCACTGCCACGACTACGTAACAGACAAATGGGGCCGGGGCTTTAATGCCTGCTAATATTTGGCGTCAAACTTTTCGATATTATTTATTGTTAATTGAATACTGCGCCTCCAATGTAGGTTGCAACACATTTCTCAATACAGAAAAAATAATTCAAATTCATAGTCTACATTCAACTCTAGATTTAAAATAATATCTATGACAAATAACAAAACAAGTGGCAGCTGTCATATAAGTACTAGTAATGTCAAAGTCAAAAGTCCAATGTGACATTGCTAAACATTGTTATCATATTGGAGTTTATCATTGATTCAATAAAAAATGTGTGAGAAATAAATTAAAATACGATTTTCGGTATTTTTTATTTAATTATTTTAGTTCCTCTAATTTTTTTATATCTAAAATAGTTTTTAATTAGTGAATTCAAGTTACTATGAATGAACAAATTTCGCGTAAGCTATGGGTGTTGAAATTTTGTTTAAAAGTTGTATATCCAAAGTACAACTGCTACTACTTCCTCGTTTTTCTCTCAATAAAATATAGAATTTGGTGCCAAAGGAGGAGTTCCAATCGACAAAATATGGATGTCTTTGAAGTAAAAACTATTCCATTACACATCATAAAATCACTTATAAAAGAAAAACTTGAAGAAAACTTACCAGTCCTGTTAAATAAATGCATAATTGTTTCCAAAGAACAGTTCATACAACTGGGCAGTGAGAATTTATTCTACTTGGACAATGGAGTACTTTGGGTTGCATTAAAGTTAACTCCAGATGAGAAAAGAAAACACAGAGAAAAACAAAGTGACAATAAAGCAATACAACTGAGTCTTCACTTCATGACATCAGAGATACACAAGAAGCTGTGGACAGATGCAGCACAGAACAGTGTAGACAATGTGAGAATAGTACCAATAGTTGGGTCTAAACATATCTCAGAGAACATAGCATTTACTAATGAAAATGAGTTCTATAACATAACTTCATGTTTTGGTATAAACATGTGCAGAGATATCAGTGTGACATTCCACCCACTGCCCAGCTTGGACACCTCACCCAAAATAGCAGCAGCTGCTGAAGTGAGCCTCATAGTGAATGACTATGACCTAGCCAATGACTTCATCAAAGAGGTTTTAAGTAACTATTTTGAAACACCAAAGTTAGTCAGCACTAATGATATATTTAGCATAGAACTCACACCTGATATGACTGCAAAATATCATTATAAGTACTTAGACTTAGTGCAATCCACAGGAAAGCTTTATTTTAAATGTAAAAAGCTATGTAGTGATCTTTCCAATACAAGCAATGAGTATAAGGACAAAATAGTTCAAGCATACTTCATAGTCAAAGGTGTAACTCAGCTTACTCTAGGAGAAAATGTGCACAGTCTTAAGCCAAAGGATGAATACTTCAAACCACAGCAAGATAAGAATCAGAAAAATATTCTACATCTGTGCCCAACGGGGATGAGACATAAGTTTGAACAGATGCAAGAGACAATCCACCCATTTTTAAGTGGAGAAATGAGTAAGATCTCTATTTTATTTGGTCATTAAATCCAGTTATCTATTTATAACTAAATAATACTTTATCTTTTCAGATGACCTCTTATCATCAATGTCAACCCCTATCATTCCCATGCTCCTCCTGACTGGGTCTACTGGATCTGGTAGACATCTCCTCATCAAGATATTAGCCAAATACAATGGTGAGTTTCTAACTAATAAAGAATGTACACAAGTATTTTCCCTTCACAAACTTTTGGTAAAAATAAAAAATATAATATTTGCAAACTTTTTGCTTATTCCATGTTTTGTTTCCAGGCATGAATGCTCTGCCAGTAGACTGCAATGCCCTTCAGAGTTCCACTGCTAAACAAACGGAGAGCAAAATCAATTCTACAGTTCAGAAGGCGAAAGCTGCGGCTCCTGTTATTGTGGTGCTGGATAACTTTGAGGTATGGCAGAATACTATCCTGACAATAATATGTGATGCCTTAATGATTATTTATGTTATTTTGTTTTATCTACATTCATAAAACCTTGTCCCTTTATTTTGGTCTTCTTTAACTACGTCGCCAATTTTGTCGGCGACAATGAGTGCCCACAGTCCGACAAGGTTACGACGAAAATAACTATACAACACTCCAAACAAAAGTTACTAAATATATCATTTTGTATTTACTATTTTAAGAGAATAAAACTTGGTAGGTAATTATTTGTAGCATACTCAGTCAGTGATTAAATCAAAACTTACTTTTTTAGGTATTTGCTGTAGACCCAGAAAACAATGAAGACTGCAGAATTTTAGAATATTTCGTGAACACAATCACAGACCTATATCAGAACTACACAAAGCACCCAATCATATTCATTGCGGTCACAGAGAGACAGGACCTAAAGCCAAATGTACTACGAATGTTCCTAGACAAATTTCATATTCCTAGACTTAATGTGCAGCAAAGATATGAAATGCTCGAGTGGTTTGCCACTGTGATGCAGCTAAACATAGATGGAGAAGAACAGATATCACCAGACCAAATAACCACTGACAAAGAAATAGTCAGCCTAAGTAAATCTGCAAGGGATGTCTTGCAAAGGGTAGCGGCGAAAACTGAGACCTTCCTATACGGGGATTTGGATACTCTACTTCACTTTGCAATACGGGAGTCTTATTTGAAACAACATAATAGCTACAATCAGTTGCCGCCGGAACCTGATTTGCATTTAGTACATGAGGAGGATTTTAATTCAGCATTGGGTAAGTTTAAACTGTCAGTTATGACCGTTTGATGTCAAATTGTGATTACTGAACACTTGTAACGAATCTTACTGACGTAACCTGGTTCGAGGATGCTCGACCAATTTCAAGCTACACCGGGGCTCATAATCATAAGCTGCTAGGAGAGCAAATGCGGCACATGACAAAGCATGGCTAACTGATTGACGAAAATTAAAATGTCAAATTATATTAAAACTAATTTATGTTTGTTCTACACTACGCAGAGTCCATACGGAGTCTACAAAGTCAACATTTGGACGCGCCCAAAATCCCGAAAGTGTACTGGGAAGATATTGGCGGGCTCGAGAACTTGAAGAAAGAACTTTTAAAAACTATAGAATTTCCTATTAAATATCCACATCTATTTAAAAATAACAGTTTGAAGAGGTCAGGTGAGTAACAAGATCACTTTAGATACTAGTAAAATTAATGACAACCCGACCACTGGTTCCATTCAATTTGAATTAAAACCCTTCCTCTTATGTCCTATACATCAGTCAACATTTATTTTTATTTTTTATTTTTATTTTACATTAATGTAACCATATTGACTACGTTACAGGTATACTGTTGTACGGGCCCCCAGGCTGCGGTAAGACCCTGGTAGCTAAAGCAGTGAGCACAGAACTAAATGTCAGCTTCATGAGCGTCAAGGGGCCAGAACTGCTCAACATGTACATTGGACAGTCTGAGGAAAATGTTAGGAAAGGTTTGTATATTATTAACCTTAAATACAATCTAACCGCATTACAAAAATGTTGATACAATAATGATAATATACACTAGTAACACTTCCGTATCTTTTTGAAGTTTGAAAGATCTTTATTTCTCATAAAATGACTGTGAAAACATGCCTGTTTGTCGCTTTATAAAAGATTGTAAACTGTTTCTTAATATTTCAGTATTCGAAGCGGCGCGTGCATCGTCACCGTGTATAGTATTTCTTGACGAGCTGGACGCACTGGCGCCGCGGCGGGGAGCGGCCGGCGACTCCGGGGGCGCCAGCGACCGCGTTGTCAGTCAACTGCTGGCTGAACTAGATGGCGTTAGCAGTGGAGAAGGTATTTAGTCACTTGGTTAGGTATACTTCACTTCTGTGTACTTAGTATGAAAAAAATCGAGCTTCGAGCGATTCATAGCAGATCCCAGGGCCTTTTGCACAAAAACTGAGTGAGAAAACTGGTGGCCTAGTCCCACCATACAAGTGCAAGAAAGTTTCTATATTGTCTCTTTATTCCATAAGTCGTAAGATCGAATTTCATAATTTATAGGTACATGAGTTACGTTTGATGCGAAAATTACACTTCCTATCTTATCCTTGCTTTGATCATTTCAGACGCAGACACATCGAGTTTCGTGTTCATAATGGGTGCGACTAATCGCCCCGACTTGTTGGAACAATCATTGCTGCGCCCTGGTCGCCTCGACAAGCTGATCTACGTCGGACCTTACCGCGGCCTACATGAGAAAACATGTGTACTCAAAGCACTTTGTAGAAAGTATGTATTATTATTTAGACGTTTTAACTTGTAAGTTACTGGGTATTTAGTTTGAGGTGGGGTGTTTTAAAAATGTATATTTATAACTTTTATTACTATTTATACTGTTGAACAAATTGAACCAGTCAGTATTTTACTGTGATGCTTTTTTTTTCTAGAAATTAAAATAATACAACTTTTTCAGTTATAAATTACGTGATGAGGTGAATTTGGAGTCTGTGGCAGCCGCGTTACCGGACAGTTGCACAGGCGCCGATCTGTTACAAGTAGTATCTACGGCCAGATCTGCGGCTGTACGCGCCGTTGTCGCCAAACTGCATGCTGGTAAATTAATTCTTTTTTTAATATGGCAATACTACGAAAAATTACTTAGAATTATAGAGTTCTAATTAACCAATTAACTCATTTTTTAATATGGCAATACTACCACTATAACACAACTGTTTAAAAATACTGCCAAACAATGTGAAAAATAAATTACAATTTGAAGCAAAGTTTACTGTAATTTCTGTATAATAATGATGTTTTTCTTTTAGGCGCCGTAAAAGAATCCGAACTAAGCACCGACTTCGTTATCCTGGGAGTTTCAGAAATGTTGCACGGAGTAGAATCATTCCGATCATCAGTCACAGATGAAGAATTAGCATATTACGAATCACTAAAGTCACAAATGTAGAAAGAATCTAGTCTTAACAAAATTACAGCATACCAAATATCATTAGATGTATTCTGCAATATTTTTGACAGCTAAGGTGCAATTATTTCTATCTTTTTTTGTTATTGATAAGTGAATTTCTTCCTAACTATACATGTTTATTTTTATTTATGTAAATTATTTCTGTTTTTTATTATTGTTACTATGGACTGAGGTAAATGAAATGGGAGCTTTTAGAAATTGTCTTTTTATTTATTTTATTAATTCCCTTACGTTTATACCTACTCTACGGAAATTTATAATTTTATTATTATTATTTCACCAACTTTTAAATAGGAGAAGAAATAAACATTGTTACTATTTCAAACACATACGTATTATGAGCTAGGAACTAAATAGACATATAAAAAAGCACTTCCTTACTCAAAATAGCAGCATATGCCGATATTGTTTTTTATAGTTTCGGCATTACTTCTCAGAGTATTTTTTGATGGCCAGTGGCCGATAGGAAATGCCGGCCTCATCTAGTTATTTAAGTGATTGACGTGTAAAAGTGTTATTTTATAACCTATTTGCAAAATAAATATCATTTATTGTAAAGAGGTATAAAATCTATTAAAAAGATGAACATTTAATAATAAATACTTAATTAAAATACTACATTTTATTTTATTTTAAAATTTTTTTGGTCGTTATTCCGATTTTCTCCTTAAAACATTGTGTAGGTGTCGACAAATCGACACCTACACAATGTTTTACCCTGACGCTCATGAATAAAAATATTTTTGTGCCAGGTTTTGGTGGGCACAATATCAATGAGAATTTTTCACTATATTAATGTTTTAATAAATAAAAAATATAACTTTAAAATTGACGCGATGGAGAAAATTATAGAATTTATTTCTCCTTTTTCCTCTATGATATTCAGTATTGCTACCAAAAAAATAAGCATAGCAGATTGAGTTTTCGAACGAAAGCAAAACGTCAACGCTGTTCAATCCATAGACAATATTCTATAACCCTTCTTTCCGGATTCAAGATGGTGAGTGAATGTGCTGCTCCCACTATTTTCATTTAAAATTAATAAAATCGTGATAATTTCCATACTAATTCCAGTTGTTTTTATGTGATAAACGATTAAATATTAAGTGACATATGAAGAATTAGTTTTGTGGCGTATAATATTTGTCTTGGAGAGTTTGCAATGATGCGACCTCGTGGCCTAGCTTGTTTTCAACAATGTTATTGTGATTTCAGCCGCCCAAGAAGGACACTAAGGCTTCGGCCAAGCAGCCCCAGAAAACACAGAAGAAGAAGGAAGGTTCCGGTGGCGGTAAAGCCAAGAAGAAGGTAAACAATTCGTGGTATTAAAAAAGTTAGGTTATGTGTGCGTGTGACAGTGAGCATCCTCAGTTACAAATCAATGACATGAAGATTAGAATCAAATAGCTCGTAATGTGTGATTCTCAAAGATAAACTAAAGTTTTGTACAATTTCAACTCGTAATAAAGTACTGAGTGTGTGATGAAAAGGTGTTTCGCCAGATGATTATACATTTTAAACTTGATAACTGTGAGAGTAAAAACTGATATATTGAGGCTGATGGCAGCACCTTGGTATCCTAACGGAGTATAGAATCATTAGGAAATGGCATACTGTAAGTTTATTAACATTTTTGTGTTGTACCTTTGCAGAAGTGGTCCAAAGGAAAAGTTCGTGACAAGTTGAACAACCAGGTGTTGTTTGACAAACCCACATATGAGAAGCTGTACAAGGAAGTGCCCCAGTACAAGCTCATCACACCCGCTGTTGTCTCTGAAAGGTTGAAGGTCCGAGGTTCTCTTGCGAGACGTGCCCTCATCGAGCTCAGAGAAAAAGGTATGGTCTCGTGTTCTTTATTTCATTCATTAATTTTAAAAAACCTTTTGCAAATTACACTTATAAAGTGTGTTATTGTTTGGACTTGTTTATTTAATATTTTGTTTTTGGTTCATAAAATTTAGTTTCTTTGTAAATAATAACATAAGCAACAATAATTAAATCATGCAATTTATCTATGTATTCAAAGTATTAGTAACTGTATATGCACTAATAGTATACAACATGTTATTACTGACAACTACCGATTACTTAGGCAGTATACAGTTGCTACATACAACCAAGTATACCTGCAAAACTAAAGGCATTTTATTGCAGAATGTGTAGAAAATAACAAAAATCATTCAATAGATATTGTGTGTACAATTTTATCGTACTACATAAATGCTAATTATAATGATGATCATTTTCTCTGGATACCACCATGACAGTTACAAACTGATATATTGAGTCTGAACATCCCTGCTATATCATAATACACTCAAGTACAATGAAATATGTATTAAACTATAAATTCTATTGTTTCAGGTCTAATCAAACAGGTAGTCCAACACCACGGACAGGTGATCTACACTAGAGCCACCAAGGGCGATGACCCAGTCGCATAAGTTTATGTATAAGTAAAAAATAAAAAAAATCTAAAAAACTTCTTGTGTTGTAATTTATATATAACCTTAATTTACACACAAACATATAATATTTAGTTTTGTCAAAGCAAATAAACATACATAAATAAAGTACAATGTTTCACCGCCCAGATAATTTATGTTTGTCGTCGATTTCCACGGCTGCGAATCTAGCGGTGGGGTATAGGTCGCGCAGTCGATCCTTGAAATTGCACGCATGTTCTTCGTTTGCTGTCTCGACTACCACATTGGCCTAAAATTACAAAATAGACATTTCTCAAAATTCACATGCTGATTGCACTTGGTAATCATAGCTAGTTTAACAACTTTTAGGTAGAAAATACCTCACTTTTCTATGAATCACACTAGACAACATAAATATAATACTTTAAATACCTACCCAAGTAGTTCCAACATCGCTGTGGACCCACATTTGTTCCGTAACCAAGCTCTTGAGCACTGCACTCTCATCGTTTATGGTCTTAGCGAGCTGTTCCAAACCGCCGCGGTGGTCGGGCACTGGCACCGCGAACCTCATGAGTCGCCCGCTGGAGCCAAGGCCACGTTGAATGGTGCGAGCGAGTCGACCACAGTCAATGTTACCACCGCTCACTACACATACCGCTCTGTACAAAATAAAGCAATCGTTCACTGTAATTGAGTAGCAAGTGGATATTGTGTAAACTACTGTACTTAAATACATTGTAATAAGATACTATAATCACATACCGCTTCCCTCGTAGCTCGGGTACTAGACCCTGCATGACTGCGGCGACTGCGCACACGCCGGCTCCATCCGCCACGAGGCGCTCTCGCTCTAACATTGATATCAATGCCCTGGATATGTACAACTCGTCTACCACCAACTGCAACGAAGAATAGAACTACATTTTGAATAGCACTTGAGAGGTAAAACATGGCAGTTACAACTCTACTTCATTCCTTGAACAGTTGACAGTAGTGTTCGCGCCCACTCGATCAAACATACCTCTATCCGGCCTTTTTCGATTACCAACGGAGAAGTATCATGTATCACTAACTCGAAGCCACACCATCTATTATAATGTAGGATTATCATAACGGGCGAAAACTTACTATTGCATGTAATTTGTACACCTCTGTCTACCGTCATTACACTATGTGAAACTAACATTACCATTCTATCAAGTCTGTTCTTGATAGTCGCGAATGCATTAGTTCCAACACTGGAGGTGTTGAGCCCATCCGCCATGTTCGGCACCACTGTCACGGGGACGGGTCGGCCTGCCTGCAGCGCCTTCATCATCTTCGGTACTTTCGAACATTCCGCACCCTGAAACAGATCCTTATAACAAATGGAAACGTGCTAAGTTGAGACAAGTAATTTAAGTAGTAAGCCTAATTATTTCATGTTCTTCCTTTAAAAACACTTTTTTTTTTATACCTCAATGGCGGCAAGAAAGCACACGACCCACCTGATAGTAAGTGGTTACCGTGGCCTATTTTATATCAGTCTGCCTCGTTACACAACTGCCTAACAGTCTCAAACTGTGCCTCTATCCCTTCAGGGAACAAAAAGACATTGTAACAGCTTACGTAAACTAGACAGGAACACTTGAGTTTCTTGCAGGCGATCAGTACGCTGGCGAGTAGGGCTCCACCCGCCACTGGTACGATCACAGCGTCCGCTTCAGGCAGCTGTGTGATGATCTCCACGCCCACTGTGCCCAGACCTGCCATCACGTGGGGATCATCCGCGCTGTAATTACATACCAAGTTCGTGATGGGTCCGATGAAAGTTCATTGTCATGCCATTTCAGGTTAGGAAATTTTTATTACAGCTGGGATGATGATGCTAAAGATGATACAGTCACATTCTGCATTTTGAGAATGAAGATGGAGCTTATCTCTCTCTTTCTCTGATGAGGTCTATAAAGTTAGGGCATTTGGCATACCTCACGCCTTGCTTTATAAGCCAACTACTCAACTTTTTGATATTGGAAGTAATTTATTCTCATATTAACAATATTTTTTGTGTTTAATCATAAATACTTTGGTATAGGACAGGGTACAATTTTTATACTCAAGTATTGTGTGATGACCCTCTCGGTGGACTTTCTTGGCGTAAGCGATGGCGTCGTCGAGGTTATCTCCGCACAACACTACATCAGCGCCCAGCTCTGAGCAGCGCTGTGCGTGGGCCGGGGGCGTCCTCTCTGGCATCACCACTGTTACCTGCAAATGCACAGACAAATCTGGATAGGTTAATACTTTGTCAGTGCAGTGGCTGCTAGCGATCACTAATTTAAGTAGTGGGGCCTATTACTTCTATTCTACCTAAACTCACTGATATCTCTTATTAGTGGCCGACTTCTAGGACATAACGCATAATTATGCATCTTCCTGTGATTCTCTTCGTGGTACCTACCTAACTTTGTTACAACTTTATCACAACAATTCCGAATTCCTATTTATTTATAAGTTTCATCTTTTTTTATATCTATTTTGCAAATAGGTTATAAAATGACACTTTTACAAGTCAATCTCTTAAATAACTAGATGAGGCCGACATTTCCTATCGGACTACTCTGAGAAGAAATGCCGAAACTATATTAGTTTCTACCTATGATACATGTATAAAGGTACCTACTGATGAGCAAACGCCTCTTCTCACAAGGAATGGAGAAGAGATGAGCTTCCCTAGCAGCAAATGGACGTGCTATAATGGTGGAGAGCACGTTCTGTTTTCGTTTTAAGTTCTATAAAAGTTCTGAAAACAGTCGAGTAAAAGCCCTGTAAACGTTTACTCGTCGCGAAAAAGGCGCAAATTATTCAGACTAAAGTCCTATTAAATTGGAATAAGCGCTGAGTAAGCAGCTAAAACATGCTGTAAGATTTGAGTAAAAGTGGTAGAAAACACTAGTGAGTGTTTTAAGAGCAACCAAAATGCGTATATAGGATATTTAGTTCAATAAACGCAATCTATTTGCTATTATACAGATAAATTGTGCTATAATAGCAGCCGAATTGCTTTTATTCGATATTTTATTTCTATAACAGCAGATAGAATGCTTTTACTCAACTAATAAGTGTTGTAAACGATCTTACGGAGGCTCTTACACCACTAATTTAATAAAAAATTTCAACTCAACGTGTGCGAAGTGCTTGTGTGTTTATTTGTAAACTACATTACAAAGGTAAGTGAAAAAGGAATATATATTACTTTTATATTAAGTTTTTGAGCAGTCATTGTGTTTATTTTTACTGTTCGTGTAGCTACTCCAAAACATCATACTAAAAAAGCTTTATTGTTAAACCCATAGGCATTTTTACATAAAACATTCATGCGCTGCCTATTTTCTTAAATTTGGACGGCTAATTTATTAAATTAAATATATTTTAAATAATTATATTTAATGCTATGTCCATATTGATAATCCAGTTGTAATTACAGCGAACTTATTCCATTAAAAGTCGAGTAAGAGTGCTGGTCACCACATTTATAGCACAAGGTGTCACCATGATAACAGGATTTAGGGTTTTTAATTCTATTATACGAGTTAATCTATAAGCGTGCAGTAACAGTAGCAGCGTTGTCATAAGCAATTTGATTGCGTTTATAGAGCTTTTATAGAAACATAAAACAGAGTTGAGTAACGGCTGTATAAAAGCACCCAATTCAGCGAATCAGCTATTCTACAGCTATCATACGACTGTTATAGAACAAACGATCGAGTAACGAGTATTTTAGCCACTTTAATTCAGCATCTGCTAAAAGGTGGAGTAAAGGTGCTAAAACATAGTGCTGTAAACGTTTATTCGACGTCCATAAAGCACTTATTAGCAAATATTGCTAAATAGTCGAGATAACCGCTACTATACGATAAATGAGTGTTTTAAGAATGGTTACTCGACTCTTATACGATTAAAGGCCGAGTAAACAAATTCTTATTCGACTATTTTGCTGCTTGGGTTTAAACAGCATTTTTTTTAAATCACCACGCTTGCCCAATTCGCGGATCAGCAATTTGAAACTTACTGAGTTATACCTAATTTTTAATTTTATGACAAGAGACCAAAGTTCAGAGTTCCTTACGATGTTTTCCTTCACCGTATTTCAGTAAATAATCTTAAATTGACCGTAACCTCTAGCCCACCACGATATTTTTAAGTATCTATAGGTACGTACCGGAATTCCTAGTGTTCCGCCGTGGTATGCTGTACCTAACGCCATGTTCCCAAGAGATGGCACTATAACTCCGCGCTCTCCAAGGTCTCCGCTGTACGCTAACAGAGCGTTACGAATACCACGCTCGGCGCAACTGGATTGAATAAAAATATTATTATAAGAATAAAAAAAAAATACTTAAGTGAAGTAAAAGGACGTTCAATTGATTTGCTTTCTATTACATGCTCTAGCTACGTGCTACGTGCTGGCTTTATGGTTGCTGCGTGCTACGTGCTGGCTTTATGGTTGCTACGTGCTACGTGCTGGCTTTATGGTTGCTACGTGCTACGTGCTGTCTTTATGGTTGCTACGTGCTGGCTTTATGGTTGCTACGTGCTGGCTTTACGGTTGCTACGTGCTACGTGTTGGCTTTATGGTTGCTACGTGCTGGCTTTATGGTTGCTGCGTGCTACGTGCTGGCTTTATGGTTGCTACGTGCTACGTGCCGTTATGGTCTGGTGGTTACCAGCTGGTTACATGCTATTTACGTATTGGTAACTTTTTGCCACGTGCTAAAGCTGGCTGTGTGATGGTTACTTGAAACGGGATAGCTACATGCTTGCAAAATGTTCATTTGGCACTAGGCGCTAGCTATGTCTTGGCTACGTGCTAGATGCTACGTGGTACGTTCTAGTTCTAGTCACGAGTGTAGGCTGGTCACTTTAAACTATGCTACTCTTTCTTTCTAACCTGCCCGTGTATTGTAAATTTTCGCATTTTAAATAGATATTGTAGTCCATATATTTACTGATTTTTGCTTCCTAAAACGTTTGAATTAATTATTTATTAGTCTAAAATATAATGCTTCAAGATTCACAAAAGTCAGATAGATAGGTACTAACACAGAGGGGTGTATGTATGATACCGCCTTCGATTCTATCCGCAGCCTTTTTGATTTCATTGAATGATAAAACATGTGGTGGCTCTTCGGAACCTCGAAAATCATTCTGAAACTAGCCACAATATAAAATACCATGTTCGCTATCTACACTCATGTTGTTTCACAATTGATTTCATTTTACCATTTTTGCTATCGTCTCCTGCCAAATGTATACCAGAATTTAGATTTTATTTGCTGAAAATTATTAATTTATTATTTGCTCATGTTTTCAGTTAAATAGTTTGACATTACTGTTTGACCATAAAAAATAATGTGTCAAAATTACTGAAAGAGGATATGATTTAGTTTTATGGTATCAGTAGACCTTCTCCTTATGAGAAGAGGCTTTAGTCAGCAGTGGCTACTAATAGGATGTTGAGGAGGAAAAGGGGAAGTAGACGAGAATAACTTTGTGTACGAGTGGCGAGCTCTGAGTTCCCTGAAAACGTACGGTGTTCTCAAAATCCGAAAGTTCAGTAGGTGCCTACTGAAACACCATTCTTAAGAAACTCTATTAGTCGATGCTGAAATGTGTGAAATAGGTATCTTGAATCATCGGAAAACTAGATATGTATTACTTATGTCATTATTGAGTTAGTATTTTCGTTGCATTGGCGAGAGCATGAAGCATTTCTTTGTTTACCTATGCTTCATGGATGAGAGATTAGCAAATAAGGTAACCTAACCAAATAAGGCCTACCTTATTTTTATTACCGCCTAGCTCGTAGGTTTAAAATGACAATGGGCTGATAATTTCCAAATCTTATATTTATTTATTAAACTTTGTAATAATGGAATCAAAATGGCTTTAGAAACAAAAATTACAATTTTGTAAACACAAATAACTAAAGTGTCACTTTGGCCTTATTGGGAACCCTATGTCTTAATAAGGCCTCAATTAAAACTAGTAAGTATTCAACTTCTTAATTATAACAAAACTTTGTCAATGCTTATAATAAATGTAATGAGACCTTATTAATTAATTTTGGTCATTATACATCAGGCTAAACGAATTTCTCATCATGTAATACCCAAGTAACATCTTTGAAGTCATCGGTACCCCAGCATCAGTCAAACGAATGAGAATAACTTCTTGTTCTGTAGCCAATTTAGCGACCGCTCGTGTAGTCGAACCACTCTTTATATGGTGCGTACTTCTTTGGAAGTTATATCTGGCTGCAGCAGCCTACCGGGTAAAACAGGGTGCATACAATTCGAAGGGTGAATAGATACTATGAAGAATTTCCCGATATCCATTCACCCCTTTTCTGTATCTATTCACCCCGTTTACCCCTTTCTACCATTTTAACAGCGTTTTCCATCTTTTGCAAAATCCATTGGCTTTCTTTTTGACAGAAGCTGGTGATCCGTTTTTTATGAAATTACTGAAAAACAACTATGCCATAATAAGGCCTACACGTTTTTTTTGTAGGCTTTATTAGGGCATGGCACATAGGTAAACAAAACAACGATTATATGAAATACACCGATATTATAGCTATTTCACTTATGTGAGGAGATGGCTAAATGTATAATTGTCATACAGACAAAACACGGCACGTCGTATACTGATAAATATAAAAATACTAACAGTTTACGCTACTCGAATTTTATAAAAACTAAAGTGCGCTCCACGTCGTGATTGTTTTCGTCTGTAGGTTCCAACATAATCGCGGCACGGGTTGCTTGCTGTGCTCAAATTAGTTAAGTAATGTGCATGCACACTTCTACAAACTTTGGCGACCATTTGACATCAGGAAGAGGGAAATTTTCAAAATAGGCTTTATTGGGGCATAGGCCTTATTTGGTTAGGTTACTATATGTATACCTACTAGGTACATAGGTACTTAAATAGGTGAAATAAAACAATTCCAATTTGAAGATTCAATCATATAATTAAATTTATCAGAATTTAGCATTATTGTGGCGATATGTTGCAATATTTGTACACTTACAGACGCGGATATAAACATTACTAAACGGTTAAACTAGACCATAATGAAGTGTGCGTTGGGATAGTCCTTCAAAAGCTTCTTCTCCAAGTCCTTGGCGTGGTGCATGTCACTCGTTTCTATCAACATGTTCACCTGCACAAAGGTACACTTGTCATAGAAATAACATTGCTACTTATTAGTATCATTCGTATCATGGACGGTAGGTGTGATAATGGCCGAGTAGAATACATTTGTCATCGCCTTTACTCTGCAAACGGGTATAGTAACAGTTGAATAAGGGATAACCTATAAATGGTTGTAGTACCTACCTACTTGTAGTATTCTATGATAAACCTGTTCCTTTGACCCTTATGTAGAGGAGGCCCATAGTCTACGGTTGTCATGGGGTGATGATGTCATGGATAAGTTAGTACTGAGTAGGTATAATGGTAGTAAGAAAATACGTACAGAAACAGTAAATATGTCTCGTCTCATCCAAGCGCGTTCAGGCACAAAACTCTTGACATCAGCCCCGTTGTCGGTGACTTTGGTCAGTAGCCTGGCCATGGCGCCTGGCACGTCCAGCAGGGCCACGCTGAACTTGACGAGACGACCCTCGGCCGCCATGCCGCGGTCAATGACCCGCGATATGCGGCTGCTGTTGATATTGCCACCAGACACAATGCATACAACACTGAAACAAATGCAGGAACTGTGACGATTTCCAAGGATTTTAAGTATGGAAGTATTGAACTCAATGATATGAGATTTCGTGTGTAGTTAGTTATAAAGCTTCTTATATTAAAACCGCACGGTTGGCACGGTAGCTGGACAACTGGCTGCCGTGCAACATGTCGCGGGTTCGATTCCCGCACGGAACAACACTTTGTGTGATCCGCTAATTGTTGTTTCGAGTCTTAGTGTCAATTTGTGTATGTGAACTTGTATGTTTGTAAACGCACCCACGATCCTAGTACGGGGCAACGTTTTATTATAAACAAAATTAATAAATATGCCTTGCCTATAAAAGGCTACCGTTTTCACATCGGGTCTAATAGCATCAAAATCTGTTACACAGAGAGTACCACAGGAATGCTGAAGTTTCCATAATACCTATTAGGTAAATATATGACGACATAATATGGATGCTTACTTTTTACCACGCAGCTCTGGAACTTTCCCAGCTATTATGGCAGCCACGGGGCACGCAGCCGCCCCCTCTACCACCATCTTTTCTCGCTCCAGGATATTGATCATCGCGCGCGAAATCCACACTTCATCCACTGTTATCTACAAAATATTTGTTTACAATTATTTACTTAGATGACATTGAAAACTAATGCAAAGCTGGAGAAATATTATCGGCAGCTGATGACGGGTATCTTTTCAAATTAATTTCAAAATTTTATATTGCTATACCTAACCATTTTGACAAGAGTCCTTTTTTTTTGAGGTGGCAAAATCATCCGATGACTTCTCCCGCCTTGGGCGAGGCGAGAGGGAGTGTCAGACTCTTACTGACTAAAAACCACCCCGTTACTTCTCCTGCTTTTCGAGCCGGAGCCCTGGTAAACCCGTAAAGAAGAGTCCTTAGGAAAGAAGGCTATAAATTATAAAACGTAAGTAGGTAAGTATAAACCATTCTATCCAGATATCCTCTGATGATGTTGAAGGCGTTGTTGCTGGCGATGATACTGCACAGACTGTCGGCGATGGTCGGGTTCTGCGGGATCATGACTGGCTTCTTCTCTTGGAGAGCCTTCGTCATGGTGGGAGCCGCTGAACATTCCACGCCCTAACAAAAGGTTTAAGTTATAGACCTGTCTATATAGGTCTGTACGTCCTGTTGTTAATTAAATGGCAAAAGAGGTTATTACCTAACTTCCTGTAGTATAAATAATTAGATAAAACCTTGTAAAACCTAATACCTTATAAAACCTTTCGGTTTTTTTCTAGAATAAAAAAAAAATGTCGGTAATACTGCGTGGCGTATGGCAAAGAAATTCATTCTCATTACAAGGGACTAGAGTACCAACTAGACTATTTAAGACTAAAATAATTGAAAAAACTAATGCTCCTATTAATACGTTATCCTTCTGAGAATAAGAGACCTGATAAAGAACAAAGAATGAAATTAAAACATCATACGTATATAAGACAGTTGGGTTTGAGGCTCTTGACGGCCAGCACGAGACTCGCGACAAGCCCGCCGCTGCCGACTGGACACAGGATGGCGTCCATCTTGTCCATCTGTGTCAGCAGCTCCAGACCCAGGGTGCCGTAGCCCGCAATTAGGTCCAATCGGTCTGACCTGTCATATACCGAGGGAAGTGGAAATTGACCTGTCATGTATTAATGTCTAGAGAATAGGATAACTCGACTTTTAGAACTGGAATCAGATTCCGTATGACGTCATTAGTTCGCATGTAGGCAATGCCGATGATGCGATCCGTAGGATGCGGATTAGAGGACGCAGTTGTATGAATTTCTATACTATACCTACAAACTAAAATCCGTTGCGTGCGATGCGTGTAATCCGTACGATACGGGTTTAAGTTGTCAAAGTGCATGAAAAAATAGTTTACCCGTGTATATAATTAGAACCGATTTCATCACAATAAGTGAGTGCGTGCAGGCTGGCGTCGTTGAGGTCGTTGCCGTGCACCTTCACGATCGCAAAGTTCTCCTTGTACCGATGTTTGTCGGCCAGAGGACAGTCTTTCGGGACAATCACATTGATGGGAACCGACTGCTTGAACCCATAGAATGTCATGGCAGAAAGATAGTTCCGGCCTCCTGACACGGTGCAACCTTTGCTCTTGTCTGAAGGTGACATGCTGGACAGAATGTTACAGGCTCCACGCGCTTTGAAACTACAAACGTAAAAAATCATTAAGGCCAGGATAAATATCAAAAACATTAATTTATTGTGATATTTTACATTTCACATACCTTCCTGTGTTTTGCAAATTTTCACACTTTAGGAAAACGTTGCAAAAGTTCTTTCCTATGTATTTTGCTTCCTAAAAATATTTTAGTTTTTATTAGTTAAGTTACTTAAGTTCAATTATAATTTAACTTCAAAAATATAGGTGATTACCCATAGTAATGTATTTATTATAGGTATCGTGTTAAATTAGGTATCTACCCAATACTAAAACTCATCCAGTTCTTCAATTAGTATCTAAAAAATAGAAAACTCACAACGACTGGTGTGAAGACAACATCGTTTTTGATTCGATTGTGTGCATCTTGTATATCTTGTAGTTTCAGTTTAATCTTACTCACGCTTTCTTCTTTAGGTTTCATACCAATTTCCTGAAGACAAATTAATAGCAAAAAGTTACTTAGGTACTAAACAAAAACTCCTCCTGCTGTGCAACGTGTCGCAGATACGATTCCAGCACTCTACTGTAGGTATAGACTTTACCTGTCTTTGTAAATGTGTGCATACGTTTGTTCGTACCCAAAAGGAGCCGAGCAGAGTGGATGGAACCGCGCGGAAGGAGCTAGTCAATAACAAATCTTACCACAGGTACCTACCTCATTATTTTCATACTGTTTCGGAAAACTATCGCCGAGGATGTTCCACGACAGAGACGATTGTTCAGCTTCCACAATTTGCGACATATTCTAAGAGTACGCGGTCTAACGCTATTGTAAAATTACAAAATGTTATAAATATTATCCGTTGCTTTATATGATCTATCTTCAAATACTTAGTTTAATTTTTTATTTCAATTTTGCATTTTGTTGGTGTTTGGTTTATTTTTCTTTACATGTTGAGGTATGGAAATTGAATGAAAGAAATCAAAAGAAATGTCTTATTGACAGCTTATTTGTGGATCTTTTTAATTTTTACATCTGGCCTGATGTTCTAGAAAAACATGCACTAAAATATTGGTCCGAGATCCCAGAGCTGTCAGACATATCTTATTTTTACAAGCATTTAACCTTCGGCTTACAGTAGTCTTGTGTATACTTTTTAATGCCTTAATGTTTGTAAAGCTTGCCGAGTGACACCTGCGCAGGTACCAGGTGAGAAAGGTAACTAAAAATTAGACTCACTTAACGTAAATTTTTATGTCTGATTTTTATATATGTTTTGTAGAATATAATTACTTTGAAATCATATTTAAAAAATCAGACACTTTCCATGGACCAAAACTTTTATCAGACGGCTTAAAGCTCTAAAAAATAGTGCGCCTTACAAAATTGTTATAGCAATATATGGTGCCCCTGTAATGCAAAACAGTAGTACAAATCATCATAGTTTTACCAGATAATTTGCACGAACGTGATTACCATCGTGAATGTTACTAATGTGCTACTGCTTTGCCGAAAAGATATTTCTCTCCAACCTCACATATATTGCTATTGATCAATTACAAAAAAAAAATAGATTTTAATTAAGGAGAGTAGAAGAAAGTCGATTTAAGTATACTACTTTATTCGACATAGGTAAACCGTAAACAAAGCTAAATAACTGCACTAGGTACTGCAGTGCAAGGTGTCACAGCGCAGCCACAGGTTCGATCCCCGTTCGGCAGAAACCACGAAATGTTATTGTTTAGAATGAGTGTATCAGTGTGAAATTATGTTTGCAAATCGACCTACGAAATTAAGTGAAAATAAGATGTGTTTTACTCGCCTAATTATTGTATAGTTAGTAACATCAAACAAAATATCTATCTTTAAGTTATTATTGAAAATTAAAAATAAACTTAAATATGTTGAATCATTATTGAAATATGAAATCTTTTGCCTAAAAGTTGCTATTGTGATGACGCAGTTAACAACATACAAGAAAACTTTTTTTTTTTTTTAATAATCAGTCACCCATTATCAAATCATTTTAATTAGGTTAAAATGATTGATGATGATGAAGAGTTGTAGTATAAATTAAATGTTATAAGTATAGTAGTACCAATAGTGAGCAACACTACTCTTCAAGCTAATTAACTTATTGTTCTAGAGATTACAAATGCACTGAAGAAACAAGTGTTCACGAGTTTATGTTCCATTACTAATATAAAATGGAAGTAATTACAACTTGAATGCCATTGTCGTTGCTGTTGCCAGTTGTTGAATAATAGAACCAATCATTTCACAAGTTTCATTAAAAGATACCAATGAAGGAATGTCTGCAGTATGTCTGCATGGGTATGTTAATAAAACAATGTCTTTATTACAAAAGGAATTTATTTATTACATAATTAATATTAATTAATACTAGTGTTACAATTTAATTGATAGCTAATGCATCATTCTGGGCTTCTTGTGCTAGCTGTACTTGTAAATTGAGCAATTTGTTCTTCAACACAACTATACCCATCAGTACTATGTTCTCTGGTTTGAGTGCCCCGGACGACTCAACATTGTAAAAGAATTTGTTTGGCTTAGCTTCCCAATTAAACTCTGCTTCATACTGATCCTCATCCAACTCCGTGTGTTCACTTTTAGGCCACTCATCAGGTTTCGGGTACAGTGTATGCCTCATCATGTTGTCCGGGTCATATTCAAAGGAGACACCGGCAGTGGGGTTCCATTTTGCATGTTCCTTTCCAAAACCTTTCTTCGCATATGCTCTCAGTTTCAACTCCTGTCCTTTACGAAGTTTAATGATTAATATTTCGTCAGTCTCACCATAATCGGCCTGGTCCTCGTCCCTATGTCGTGACGTCACCGGCACCACTCGGGGGTCGCTCGACTTTAAGTCAGCCGTAGTAACGTGTCTTGTCTGATCGCCTGTACATTTGACATCGAGGGTAAACTCTACACTGCATTCTGAACAGAAGTCTGCGCACATACAATCTCGGGAATACCGAATTTTGTCGACGACGTCATCTGATATCAACGGAATGAGGCCGATGCGGTGAGCTAGGAATTCATCGCTAAGTACAGTGGAATTGGCCTCCAGCTGCACCCAGTCAATAGCCATCGTCGGTGTTTCGGCTATAAACACACGTCTCATACTGTTAGCGACGCTGAGTTCGGTGTCTTCAACGACAAACTTTACATTGTCGTCTGTCAGTTCTGTAATATGAACTGAAGGTTGATTAGCGTAAGGCATCGTGAGTACGGTACAATCTTCTTTTATATTACAATACACTTATTACTTATTATTTTGGAAATAGTCGACAATACAATAACAAAATAACCTCACGACGCCAATCTCAAACTGACATTGATTGAATCATTGAAGCGATCATGTCAAATGTCAGATTTGACAGTCGTCTTCTACAGATTAAAAATGTTGTGAATACGTTTTATTATTTGTTTTATTAGAACCAAAAAAAGTAGTGTTATAATTTATTATTTATTACTGTACTAGGTTGTGATAGGTATTTAAAATATTCTACTTTACTTAATTATAATTATAATCAATTCAATCAATTATATCATTCTAATAAAAACTAAGCTAAAGATTAAGCTTAATTAGTTTTTATTACAATCTTTTGTTAAAAATTGCGAAAGTGTTTGATAATTTTTAACGTATATATGTAGTAATTTAATGATATATACATTTGTTATCATTATTCAAAAGAAAGCTTGTTAAATTCAATAACTTATATCTTAGTTACTTAAACAATACCAAGTATAAAATGACTTATGATTATTTTGCAACTAGTCTCAAACTGCAGAAATCTGTTATCAATTCCTACCATGACCAAAATTAAACAAACAACTCATTTTTCTACTGAGCCGCTCCGCAGTCGGTCGAAGTGATTACGTTCATTTAATATTTAAAAAAAATATAAATACCTATCTAAATGGAGCGCTACAGGCTTGAACCCGTAGTAAGTGGCTACTTATTTATTACTGATATGTGCACACCTACTGGCCTAACGTTAATAGATCAGGCATATTCCATCGCGAACATAGTTTCACCTTTAACCCATGTCTTATAATAATTAGTGCCTTTATACGCGATAACGCTTTGAAATAATCATTCCTCCGGAGAGAGCCAAGGGGAATCGAGGCCTAGCGGGTCATTAATTTTAATTATGTTTAGTGTTATTATCGAAAACTAAGTAACAATGGTGTTCCAGACAGTAGAGTACGATCCGATGTGTGATAAGGAGAAGCCACAGAAAATTTCCTTTGAAGATGTATCTGCTGCTGCTTATAGGATCCAGAGCCAGATTGTAAAAACGCCTTGCGTGGTGAGTAATTAAATGTACCTTAGAATGTTAGGTGTGTAAGGGACTGCAGGATCAAAAGTCTATTCTTAAGTTAAATATATTATAGTTAAAAATTAAGGCTTAAGTAGGTACTTAACCCTTAATTTTTCTTATACCTAGGTAATGCAACGACAATTTTAATGTACTCGTTTAAGTTTTTGCCTTCGTAGTTCGATATATAGACAGGTAGATTACCTTCTAGCATTTCTCATCATTTTAACAGGAAGGCGTAATAGTTCTTTTCAAATTAATTTGTTTTCATTTCAAATCCTTATTTTGTCACTAAGCGAGTTAATCTTTTTTAGAAATCCCATATGTCTAACGCATTTGGAATGGACATTTATCTGAAAAACGATTTTCTTCAACACACTGGGAGGTACGTCTAATTAATTATTTCACAAATGATCACGTAATATCGACATTTATTTACTTTTTAAGATAGGGTCATGCATGCCTATAGTCAAAGTCTGGACTGGACGCAATTTGAAACTTCATGCCCACTTAGAATCTCGAATTCGAACTCGTGATACCCCATCTTACTTTGCTCGTGATCGTAATAGAAAACTGGTGATTTAAATCACACTTATTGTCCTCTACCAATGAGAAAGTTTATATTTGTATCAATCATCCTCATATTCTCTTCAAAACCTGAGTCTAATTTGCATTAACTAAAATAGTTCACCTATCTACCTACTAACTACTTTTCCATACTACAGTTTCAAAGAACGTGGTGCACGAAATGCCCTCCTTTTGTTATCAAAGGAGAATAAGACTCGTGGCGTGATTTCTGCATCACTTGGCAACCACTCCCAAGCCCTGAGCTACCATGCCAACAACCTGAACATTCCCGCCACGGTGGTGATGCCCAACGTGGCTCCGATCATGAAGATAGAAAAATGCCGGTCTTATGGGGCCAACGTCATCATCCATGGACATGACATGAAGGAAGCTAAATACCATGCTATGACCCTGGCTAAAGAAAAGTCTCTGATCTACATCAACGGGTTAGTATCCTCGTGATATTCAATGCGTGACTTATTGCGATTAAATATTTCATGGACAGTGCAATTTTTATTAAGTTTTATTGTTTACCTCCTAACAATTAGGTAGGTAATTAGGCATGTTTACGGACTAAATACTTATTTAACTACTAGTTACAAAGAGAGATTTTTGTTTGTTTACGCGTAAACAGCTGAATCAATTAACACACAAACTAATATTTATAAGCAAACTTATTAACAAATTATTTTCTCATTAGGTACTATTTAAGTAGCAGCTAATTAGCTTGGAAAGTACGGGTATTTCAACAAGAACTTTGTTTTTTAAAACAAAATAAAATAAAGAATTTGGTGGAACATGCATAAAATTTTTATTGTATTAAAAAGAGAAAAGTTTGGCAATTATGAATGAAAAATGATATCTGACAAAAGTCCACCACGACCACGCTGACAGATGTTGATTCTTTCATCAAAATTTTTAATGACTTTCCTAACAATCAGAACTCCAGACCACATAGCACACCACACAGTGACACGTTGAGCATGCAAAGGCTTCTCAATAATGGCCAAATGCGGCAATTTTGCTTATTGACATACCCTGACAAATGAAAATGTGCTTCGTCTGAAAAAATGATTTTTTGAGAAAAACCAGCAGGTTGTTCTGAGCAAATCTACGGCGATTTGAATGGTCGGTCAGCTTCAATTCCTGCACCAGTTGAATCTTGTAAGGCTTCAAAGCCAAATCCTTCTGTAAAATTCGCGATCTCAGACGATTATGTTGCCCGAAAATATCACGAATTTTACGAAATGTTACTTTAAAAGAACGACAATTTTCATAGTGAATTTGAATTATTTTAATGCAATTTTTGAGCGAAATTGAATTTACTTATTATTATAATAAGTTTATTTCAGACTTTACACGATATGTCCATATATGTATTTGTTAGTAATGGTGTGTTAGTAAAATTAATGCTTATATTATATTTAATTTGTTTGTTTGTGTAGCTATGACCACCCGCACATAATGGCGGGCCAAGGCACGGTGGGGCTGGAGATCATAGAGCAGGTGCCCGACGTGGACGCCGTGATAGTGCCCGTGGGGGGAGGGGGGCTGCTGGCGGGCGTCGCCACCGCCATCAAACATCTTAAGCCTCACGTTCTTATTTACGTAAGTTTATCTTTACAGGAGCTATATTTTTAGGGTTCCGTAGCCAAATGGCAAAAAACGGAACCCTTATAGATTCGTCATGTCTGTCTGTTGTAACTTTCGTGAGACATACTAAATTAATTAATTTTCGTATAATAGTTAAACATAATAATTAATTGACAGGAGCTAATTCATTAGGAACATTGAAATGAATTTTAGTGCAAACTATGTTGTCCAACTAATGAGGAGAAATAGCTCCCATACGAAGAGGGGATGGGCCACTCAGCCCGTTAAAAAGTAACCGAGTTACTTTTTGTTATTGTTCTGTGTCTGATTCTTGAGTTTTTCTATTTATAAAATATTCTAGAGGTATATAATTTTAATAATTCTACTATTTCGGTCGTCTATTACGAAATTGTATAATACCAATATTATACTGTACAGACAGACTTTTTCTTAATGCAAATTCTGCCAATTCACTGTTCAATTTTGAATGTTTAAGTCTTCGCAACGAGTCAAAGACGAATTTAATAACGTTCCTTCCGCTTTCCGAGGCTTGAGAAGTTTCAGTCGGCCGTGAGATCATTACCGGTCAGATGTCACGGACAGTCACGGACTGGCGCGACTGTTTACGATCGATAGGCGTGGCCCGTAGTCTCACGATCCACGGGCTATGTATGTTATGTTTGACGTCATCTATGTATTGATGACGTATATGCGTGTAGGTGGGTACTTGACATAATTTGACGCAAGGATGAGAAACTTGCAACATTGCCGGTTCTCTAAAATGTGCTTAACCTAAATTGTCTTATTTAATTACTCTAGGTAGACCTCTACATTGATCGTAGGTAATATTGATAGTTATAGAGTTTATTTTTATGAAGAGCACTAAGTTACAGTTACTTACATAAGTATACTAACGAAACATAAGTATACTAACTAAATGAGAACATTTTACCGGAAAACCTTTCGTAAACTTGTGTTAACATTCGCTATTAGATTATTAGGTCTTATACTAATTAAATGAAAACATAAATAGGCGACTGGTACCTACTGCATACAATAATGAAGCCTTTCACTGATGACATAGAGTTCATAACTATTTATTATAGGTAGATATCGGTTGCACTTGATACAAAAGGTTATCTAGACTGATGTGTGTATAAACTTCGATCTGTTTACATGAATGATCCAATGTTGATGTTCTGACGCCATATCTATGAATGTCTAGGAATTGACGAGCTCACAATGTGATCAGTCATTCGATTACATAATCATAGGTCCCTAAGAGCATCAGACTAAGAATTGTCTAAACAATCAGCTACAGAACTGAGATGAGTTTGTCCTATTTATTTAGCTATACCTATATACAAAGAGTCTTCTACCTATATTGATGTAAAATGGTTAATGTTACTAAACCCGTTGTATGCTGGAGTGCAGATCTGTGCGAGACACAATGTGTATTCTATTGTTGTCGCATATACCCACAGACGAAACGAACGGTTAAATACATAATACCAACCTGTTTAGCTGAAAAGCTTTTAACTTCAATTATTTTAAGAATCTATTCTAACGATATGCGATTGATAGCTACGGTAGTTTATTCAAAAATACCGCCCATTGTTTTACTTATTATTCTGTGCATTCTGTGCCATTGTTAAGTCCTTGAAGAAACAACCGCAAAAGAAATGCACACCCAACAGTCAAAGTCCTAGGTTCAGTATCAATATCACTGACTTATAATTTACACTTTGGCTGAAGACTCATACCTAACGCAGGTTTGGTAGTTTTGGTAATAAATAAAGTATGAGATATAGCTCAAGCACGAGTCACCAGTTCACCACGGATCAGTAACCGAGGCGAAATATCTAGAGGTCACTGTTTTATCATCATGGTGGATAATACTCGGGTGATTTGATAATAAACTATATCAACTCAAATACGACTAATTAGTGTTTATTTCGTCAGATTTTTAGATACCATGTTAGCACAAATTGACTGAGTAGCTAATTAGTTAGGGCTCTGGAGTTTGGAGCTGGGTTTTGTCAAGGATCCGGAGATCCCTCATAGGTTTCTGTTTACCACTGAAGCACTTTTAGTGTGTGTAGAATCCCACACTCTAGTCTTTTACAAATATAGGTAGATTAGGCACAAATGGATTTGTGACCGAGCATAATTAGTTGTATTGGTAAACGCAATAACAACTGTGAAATATAGATTTATTTATTAAGTAGGTAGGTAAAGTTGAATCACAGTTTATTACTAAGCCGGAACATCAATACTGTAGGTAGTCCGTTGTTGTCTCGACACGTTTTTTATATTTAAACCTATTTAAAACGATGCCAAAGGTCTCAGATAAACAAACATTGACACATCCATTTTGTTATCACGTAAGTACTTTGGCTTATTTTGTAATTAGTTGGTCTTCTCGTCTCGTTACTATTATTAGGAAAACAGAATCTCGGATCAGTAGTTTGCTAACCTATTTTTAGAATCGTACAATTTTATTACCTATTATAAGTATAGATTTGATAATAAATGAAAAAGGAATCGGATAACTGAGTAGCTTTAGCACAAGCTAAGCTGTGACTTAAGACTTTAAGCCCAACAAATTAATTTAGGATAGGTTTAAAAAATACATGATGATATATAATTATTGTTATACTGTAGGTAGTAAAAGTATTTACAAAATATATTTTTTGAGGAGGGAAAATCATCCAATTACTTCTCTCACCCTGGGCGAGGCAAGAGGAAGTGTCAGGCTCTTACAAAAAACCACCCCGTTCCCATTCCTGCTTTTCGCGTACATATTGGATTTGAAACTTCACACTTAGCCATCACGTCTGGGTCAGATTAATCATCAGGCTGTATCCGTCCACAGCCGTAGACAACATACAGCCGATGACAATCAATTAAGGATTACAATCAAGTAACAAGGAGATGGTACTTGTCTGGACTGAGTGGGTACTTGGGTAGCATCACTACCTCTCACAATTTCCCTAGTCACATCATTACATAATGGAACTTTCATTCATGTTACCGTTCGTCGTCCTTCAAGCCTCGACAAATGTTTTTAATGTGACGCAAAAAGGTTATCTGGTAACTCGAACTCGAATTACAAACATCATAATATGCGCCTCTTTTGTCAAGAAAACATACGAGCGTCTCTCAAGTGCGCAACTTTCCGCATAGCTTGGGATTGTTTTAATAACAAAACGCTGTAAATTGTACTGATATTGGTTCATTAAATATTAAAAATATAATTTTAGAAGTCAGTAAATAAACGCAATTTAATTTATATGTTATCGGCTTACTCACGTAACTTTTTGACGAGGAACTCGACTAGTTTCAAGCCCTGTTAGAAGCTCATATTTATGAGTTACGTGAGTAAGCTCATAATATAATAATTAATTTAGTATGTCTCATGAAAATTACAATAAAACGCAAGCAGAATTTGCCACCAAATGTGTAGATTGTGTAGGATACTATAACTAGAACAGACTCTAAATATACCAGTCACAAACTGT